>NC_136497.1:66647424-66904924 GCF_053919585.1 Euprymna scolopes
GTGATGATCAGTGATTGTACTTTTTATAAAGCCCTCAGAAGAGGAAAGTTCCTTTACTTGCTTTGTAGAAAGGAGTTAAGAGCCAGTCAATTTTTTATGGCACTTGTAAACATTAGGTGTACAAGAAATGCAATATAATTACTTGTAAATTGAAAGATGATAACCAGTTTTTGTGTAAGTTTAAGATAATAGAGACATGAGGCTATTGAGGTTGTCTAGAAATGTTATGTTGGTGATACCATTGGAGTACTGGAAGGTGTTAGTGTGATTGCAGGAGCTAGAAGTGGATGGAGTAAGTTCAGGAAACTACTCTCATTACTAGGGCTATGACAAGAGAATATTCTTATCATTGTTTTGACTCTCGAGTATATATCTGACACAGTTAGACAATTGAGAACCACATCACTCTATCTAAAAACATAAGATATTAACTGATATATACTTGAGAGTCAAAATAATGAAAAGCATATTCTCTTGTCATAGCCCTAATCATTACTAACCAGCAGAGTGCTCCTGCTGGTGACTAAGGGAAGAGTTTATCAGGCATATGCATGCAGTATAATGATGTTTTGAAGTAAAACCTGATCTGTAAGGATTGAGTATATATGTTGCATGGAAAGAAAGCATATGGCAATCATACATTGGATATATAATGTGAGTCTTAAAACGTTTTAGATTGTACCTTAGAGGAAGATTAATGTGTTTGGAATAGAAAACTTTGTTGATTTGGTCACGTTAATATGATCAATAAGAATTCTTAGATTAATAAATGTAGAACAGTTGGTGTAGCAAAGGAAGGCCAAGTAAAACAAACGGGGGAGGAAGTGATAAGTATAGATTTGAGAAAAAGAGGGTTAAGACCTGGTTAAATATAGGTTAGTTTGAAAATTAAGTCGACTAAGGTATGCCAACATTTAAAACAGACATTCAACCGATGATGCTGATAAGTTAGGTCTATCATATCATTGAAGTGTCATGATTTGCTTGAAGATAGAATTGGGTTGTGTTCTGCTAATCCGCATGAAGGAAAATTGATGTGTGAGAATTATTTGATAATTTAGACTGCCATACTCGTGATTAAAGGACTACTATATAACATTATTTCCTACATTTGTTAAGCATCTGTTAAAATTATATTAAATATTCATTTGTAAAACATTTTAAGAATTTTCCAAAATTAAATTCAGTTTTCAACTTCCAAAGAAGATTACTGAATATTCTTCTTTCAATAAAACAAAGCTTAAAGAAGACTATAATAATTAAAAAAAAAACAGCTGGGCACCTTGTTTTGGGGCATTTTTCAAAATATGGTCCTCTGCTTCATGTATTGATGTGAGAAAATTATTTTGAGTAACTACACTTTGCTCCATTTTATCATCTTTTGTAAGACTGAAAGAAAAAAAAGAAAGAAAACATCTCCAGACAATCGTTATAAAATAAAACTTAATATTTACTAGCTTTCACTTCTTACATGTTTTTAACACAAATAGATCACAATTTCTTCAGTAAATTCTTCCGGTGAAATGAAAGGTGGTTGGCTTTTGAGAATTCTACTATATAACCTAATCTTTTTTTTTTTTGCATGGCTTTATTAACACACATATGAGGTGATTAATTTTTATTTCAACATTTCTTGTCACAGACATAGTACCTGCATTCTAGTCTATGATTTTCTTGGAATTTTTAATTAAACTCTATTTATCCCTCAGAGTAGATCAATTTTCATCTGCGTTCTTTTTTTTTTGTTTTTTTTTAGATATCTAATAAAACACTGGGAATGGCATTAATGAGTCTTAAATTTGCTTTCATCTTTGCACCATTGCAATTTCTAATTTGATTGAAAAACCCCTTAATTTTTTTTTTTTCGGTTTAATATCATTTTTTAATTTTTTCTTGTAGAAACATTCTGAAGTCCATTACCCTTCTGTACGAGATCTTTTTGCTGAACTGCTGATGGCAAACGTCCCTGTTGTATTCCACAATGCTATTGTCGATCTGATCTTCCTCCATCAAAATTTTTATTGTGATTTGCCATTCAAACTCAACTCCTTTCTCTGCAATTTATCAGAAATGTTTGCAGCAGGAATTTATGATACTAAATTAATAATAGAATATTACATGAGGATGCCGGCCAGTTACCTGGAATATGTCTTCAAAAAATGGTCAGTTTTTCTTACTTCGGATGTTTGAGATTGTTTTGTACACAAGTACATGTACGTGTGAAGATAAGTAAGTTTGTAAAATGTAGAAAATGAAATGGAAAACATAATTTAATCAAATTAACTCAAAACCTGATAATTAAAGAAAAAATACCTTGAATTGGAAAATGGTTAAAAGATTCAGTGCTTATACAAGGAGAGGCACAGGTGAAAATCATAGTTCCAAATAAATGAATAGAAAAACTCTTTGACATACTTATGTATCAGGCTAAAATAGGTATTTATACCAAAAATTAGGAAAAAATATCAGGTAGAAATTTAATTGAAAATAATCAATTTTATCATATTTTGCCAATCCATCTATAAATACAAAAGCGAAAATCTATGCGTGTTCGCTTTTTGTGTATGTCTGTAAAAGGCTTTTTCACTGGACTTCTTGGTTGGCTCATTCCTTCTTAAAACTTTTTATATGCTGTCTAAATGATAATATCTAAGAGTTATGAACGGGGGGTCACGTGTGTATTTAATTTGCCCGATTTTCACGCGCTATTTTTTCCAGATTTTTTAGATCTTCGCATGTATCTTTCGCTTTTCAGTATAAAAAAGCGAAACTGGATTCGAATCGGCAGTTCCCAGTGGTGTTCAGAAAGCGATGTAAACATTTGGTCAATGTCAGCTTTTTAGTGACATATCAAACAATTGCTTTCATCTGGACACTCCCCTAATAAACGTGGAGCTGGTTTTCCCCAAAGTTGGGTAAAAACAAACAAACCGAGTTATTGACCTCATTAAAAACTGTCCCACAGAAAATGTTGACTGCTGACTAGCTATTGTTTACGTCGCCATAACGCTCGCAGAAAATGTTAACTCCACAATTTCCACTTGACCTCATTAAGTCATTAGGTGTGGGCACCTGTCAATTCTCTTCCTACTTAAATATATTCAAATGTCGTTCAGTAACTCTTTCTTGCTGGCTGATTGGTGTCATGTTTTTTCACATTTTATTTTCCAACTTCACCTCAGGGCTTCGGGTTCGATCCTAACTACATACCAAAACTTTTTCTCACCCGGGCAACGCCGAGTACCCCCCACTAGTCATTGATAAGAGTGAACATCCCTTAAAGCAAGGGGAGATAAGTTAGTCTGTTATTTAACCAAGTAATAATGAATGATGGATCAGCAAAATACAACTCCCTCACCTTTAAAAAAAGGACGAAATAATTTCTGCGAGAGGAGTTTTATGACAACAGAATTGGTAATTTTTTTCCTAACTTTTGCCGAGGATGCCGATTTTTGCATGATATGTAAGCATATCAAAGAATTTTTATTTAGAATGTGATTTTTCACTTGTGTCCTATACTGTATAAGCATCAAAGATTTTATATCTATGCTATATTTTTGTCAAAATATAAAAAAACAAACAATTTTTTTTTATCTTCCTTATAAAGTTATAGGCACAAAAATATTGGCAGTATATTTCCATTTCCTCTTCTTTCACTGATATGAATAAATACACAAGCATTTTCATTCTATTTCAACTATATCAACATCATAATGGTTCATGCTTACTTAATTCTATGATACAAAATAACACTTTTAATACTGTATATAAAATAATCTACAAACAAATTATTCCTAATTTTCATATTTTTTTAAACAGTTTAAATTAATCTATATATATAAAAGCGAAAATGTATGTATGTATGTGTGTATGTTTGGATATCTGCTAAAAACTTTCGACAGATGCAACAAAAATTCACAAACTCAGTATCACATCGAAGCTCCATCCTTTGCTTGAAAAATATCGAAAAATTGGCCAAAAACGTTAACATTTTCACCCCGAAATCAACACTTTTCGACAGTTGGGGGGGGGGTCAACAAAAACAGTCCTCTCGTGACAATGACCAATTCTACGCATGCGTCAGATGACGTTGTGACCTGATTTACTTTAAATAGTTGAAAAACCGAACAAATTTCATGTACGTCACTTTAGCTCAGTTGGTTAAGGCCTTGGTTCATTATCTAAAAGTTTTGGGTTCGAATCATGGTGTTAGATGGGGTTTTTTGGGGATATCCGTTTTCCGGATGACTACAATATGGTTGTCTTCAAGTCTAATGTAAATAAGTTCTTGATGAGCCGTTCCATATAAGTTATCAAATTTACCAAATTTTCATTACTAATGATTACTATATTGTCCAATTTCTACTGTACACTCTTTAACCCTTATCCTTGAGTGGCCTCTTCGCCTTGATAATGTGGTGATGCCTATGTAAAAAAAAAAAAAAAAAATTAAATATTCGACCAGTGTTATTTAAGCCATTTTTCACATAACGTTCGTTTTTCTCCTTTTTTTTCTTTTACTTCGCTTATTTTTAGCGACACCCAAAAACACCTGGGTACCCACCGATTTTTTAAATTTTAATATCAAAATAGGCTTATTTAGGCCATTTTTCACATGTTCGTTTTTCTGCTTTCGTCGTTCGTTTGCCTTACGTTAGTTTTTTTTCCAGCTTAAGTGTTAACGTTGTTTTCTTTTTTTACTTCGCTTATAACTAACAAACCTACGTCGTCGTCGTCATCATTGTAATGCTCGACGACTTCCGGCCACCCACCTGTCAATTTGATTCTTACTTAAATAAATTCAAACATCTTTCACTAACTCATTCTGGCTGGCCGATTTTATTTTCAAACTTTGCCTCAGGGCTTCAGGTTCGATCCGCCCCCCCCCCTTTCTTTTTTTATTAAACACCACACACACCTCCAAATACCCCCCGCTAGTCTCTTATATAAATCTCACCTATCTGTTTAAATGTATGTATGTATATATATGTGTATGTTTGTATGTCTGCCTAAAACTTTTGACAGAGGTGACGGATTTTCACGAGATCAGTATTGTTTTGAAGCTCAACCCTTCGGACGATAAATATCAAAAAATTGGCTAAAAACATTAATTCCTTCACCCTCAACCAGGCACTTTTCTACAAAGACAGGTTGCTTTTTTCACCGATATTTTCAAAATACGTCTCCTCTTTTCGATTGACTAGCCACTTCTGGTTTGGCAATTGTCACAATGGCAAAGACATCACTTTTTTTCTTTTTTTTTTTCACATTCTTTTCCTCTTTCGCAGTACGGGTGAGAGCCTGCCTGCCTAATACCGTTTTTTTTTCTTTTTCTTTGTTTTGCTTAACACACACCTACAAACACCTGGGCCATGCCAGGGACCCAGGCTAGTATTCTATAAAATTTATATTTGAAATTAGCATTGTAATATTTTATACTGCTACTAGCAGGCTGCTCGGTCATATATTATGCTTAAATATGATATTTTAATTTCTACAGATTCTGTATTTATTATCATAGATATTGTACCTAATATATAGCAGTGATTTCCAAAGTTAAGAAAAAAATATGACTTGGATACCATTGGCTAAAATGAAAACCAAAACATTTAGCACTCCGGTGTTTTTCATTACTATCTGAACTAATGGCAGATGGATATCAAAACTTTACAAATTAACTGATTTGCACATGCATAAAGGATACAACATTAGTTCGATATACCTTAAGTTTTAAAAGAGTTCCGAACATGACGCTATTAACAGTGCACTGACCTTCTTATATATATATATATATATATATATATATATGTGTGTATATATATGTATATATTTGGTAAAACTGGTAGTTAGTAAAAACCTGAAGAGAGTGCTCAATACTATTTCAGAGCAAATATGTGTTTTATTTTTTTATTATCGTTTGGTTACATATGTTTCGGATGTTGGACCGTGTTTACGATTTAACAGCCTTTATATATATATATATATATATGTATATATATATATATATATATATATATATATATATATAATGTTGTATTTCTCTCTGTTTGTTTGTAATAGTACACCGATTCACAAATTAAATTTTCATACTGAAAACGGATGTTACCTTACTGAAAACTGATGTCTACGTGCGTTCCAGCATGATATCTACACATCCTATTTTAAAAGCAAAACAACATTTCAGAACCTGTTTTGCGTATTACATTAAGGAAAATCTATTTTAATTATCAGCGCAATGTTATTCATTGTTTATTGCAGGATAGTCTTATAATTGTTCCTTTCGAAAATTTTGTTTAAAGTCGATTTACTTATTTATCTATTTTAATTTATTTTGAATTATTATTAGCCGACACATGTTGGCTTTTTAATAGCTTTTGGTGTTTATTTATGCCAAGTTCCAATTTTTAAATTTTAACCCCTTAGCAGCTTATTTTCTGGCTAAAATCGAATCAAATTTGTTCCACATGTCTGAATAGCCCATACATCAAGTTTCAAGTCTGTTAACCCAAAATTGGCATAGTAGTTTTGTAGAGACTGTTCTGCACAAATACACATACACACAGACAAAGTCACTTTTATATATATTAGTGATGGGACGATTCCAATATTTTTCTCGATTCTGATACAATTACTGATTCCGTACTAAATTCTAGATTCCGATACAATTACTGATTCCGTACTAAATTCTAGATTCCGATACAATTACTGATTCCGTACTAAATTTTAGATTCCGATACAATTACTGATTGATATTTTTCTTGATTACCATAAAGACACATGTTAATGTACATACATTTTCGCAAACGTAAATATACACCTGTTGGGCGTACATATATAGTTTTACTCGCAGTTTAAAACCAATAAATATTTAGTATTTTATTATTACGACCAGCAGTGGAAAATTTTTTTTTAAACAAAATCAAATAAAACAACATAATTACAGGAGTCATTTTTGGCATTGGAAAATAGGCACAAATTTTTCTGATTCTGATTGTTCCGTTTCTGATTAATGGTCCCAACACTAATATATATATATATATATATATATATATATATATATATATATGCAGTAGTTTTGTTACTAGTAAATGAAATGCTAAAGAGAATTTGGAATTATTTATTTGCACAAACTATAAAAATTTACATAGATTGATCTTAGCCAACTGTAAAAATGTTTCTATTACAAGTTTTTTTTAAATGAATGAGAAAAAAATAACTGATTTTAATCTATTATTGTATTTTTTTTAATGTTAATGCATTATCGATCCTTTTGTTATAAAACTATTCTCCCAGGAATTATCAGGTTGACAAGAAAATTCTTGCATGTTTTAACTTTTAAATTCAGATGTACATATCTCATCTCAAATAAAAATTTATTGATCGAAATAAGCACCATCAGAATCAACACACTTTTGGCAGTATAAAACAATTGTATTTATGCCAGTAATGTGAAAATCTTGTGTTCTGGTGGCAATGAAGTCGCTGAAAGCGGTTTTGTTTTTTTTTACACAGTGATCACCACTTATCAAGGCCCGGAAGCCACTCAGGGATAAGGGTTATTTCAAGTACATTACGTTAGTGTGGAGATTTGATGAAGTGTTTAATTAAGGGGACGGTTCATTAGGAATTTGTTAACATTGGACTTGAAGACATCTGAGTTGTAGTTCGGAGGGAAGCAGGCAGACGGAACAGAGTTCCACAGGCATGCAGTTCTAAGAAAGAAGCTTTGTTCATGGAATCCGCGTTTTGATTTAGGCACAGATATAGAGTGGGGGAAGTTTTGATATCGTTTAAGTTTTTGAAAAATTTCTCATGCAGAAAGTGGTTGAGATGCTTGAAAAAGTGGTAGTTGGTATGTGATACATCTGGAGAGTATGGTAGATAAGGCAGGGTTTTGTAGCCCAATTCGTTCAACTTTTTCAAGGTCGGTTTAGCAACATGTGCTCGGGCATTGTCGTGGAGACTGTCTTTTCTGTTGACTTATGCTGGGTGTTGTTGTTGAAGTTTCATCTATTTGTTGACAGTACTACGCTGTCATAAAGGTTTCGCTTGCATTAAAAAACTGTAATGGATGAGACTGGTTGCAGACCACCAAACAGCATGACCTTCTTTTGGCACAACTCGGGTTTCAGGAAGTGTCGTGAAGCTTCATCGGTGTCTAACCACTGAGTTGAACATCACCGGTTGTCATAAAGAACCCACTTTTCATCGCAAATCACAATTCAGTCAAGAAACGGGTCATTCTTGTTGCATAAAATGCTTCTTTTGATTGTCATTCAAAATGTGAGGCACCCATTTATTAAGTTTTTTTTTTCTTTCCAATCTCTTGCAAGTGGTTGGAAATTCTCATATATGTTATATCTTATTTAGAAACAAGTTCTCGAATGGATTGCATGGATTGGCTTCAACTAAGGCTCTTAATTGATCAGTGTCAATATCCGATGGCCGACCACTATGCTCATCATCTTCAAGACTCATTACCACCACAAAATTTCTTAAACCACCATTTTGCTGTGTGTTCAATAATGGTGAAATGCTTTCTTGATATCGCAAACTGTTTTAGCAGCTTTTCGGCCTAGCTTGAATTGAAATAAAAATAAATTAAAAAATTGTGCGAATTTGCTTTTTTTCCATCTCGTATGAAAAGAAGACGTAATTATTTTAAAACGATTGTAGTTTAAACGATTAGATAGAGCATAAAATGCTCTTTAAAATAATATATAAAGTAAAGTTATTTAAACTTAAACTTATTTGGAAATGCATCATTTGAAATCAGAATGAAAAATTCCACAATAATATCTCCTTCTTTTTAAGGGTGTGGGCATAATCCTTCTAAAAATTACATCCTCTTTTGAAGAAGGGAGTAATGCAGTATGTATTTTGTTGTCATAAGACCATTTTCCCAGGGACTATCTTCTCCATTTTTATGTGTGTGTGTAATGGTGAGGAGGGGCAGTGTGGTATCTTTTCTGTTTTCATGATACCATACTCACAAGCATTACCATCTCCTTTTTTTTTAAGAGGATCCTCCCAGATATTACCTCCTATGTTTTGAAGAGAAATATTGTATTTGTTCTGTTGCCATAATACTATGTAACATTTCCGTTATGCTTGAAACGTGTTTGTTACAGTTCAAACCTTTCTCAACCCCCGACGCCATCCGACACCATAAAAAAAAAAAAACAAAAATAAATAAATCTGATTAAATTTTCCTTCTGATTTTGCAAAAGGCATTTATTACCATTACTTTCCAACGTTTTTAACTGTTCCTTTTGTCTGCCATGAAACTAACAAAACCCCGCCGTCTTGACACCGAAAGTCTCTCGCCGTCTCGACAAAAAAAAAATCTCTTGCTGCCACTATGAGGCTACATGACAATCTCCCATGGCACACATTTTTCTCCCTGCTTCACTACATGCCAGCCATAGACAGACATATTTCGTCTTTGTCTTTACACATTCATCTTTTTCAACCGCACTTTTTCTTCTACCGGCCACGTGGTGTCCTTTTTTCTTTTTCTTGTCGTGCAAGCTTGTATACACTTTCTAATTTGCATATGTGCTTTTTTTCTAATATCATCGCAAACCAAATATCTTACTGCTGCTGCTGCTATTTTCCCAGTTGCTGATACACAGTCTGTTACAACTATCCTATCATACATTATCTTCTCCATTTGGAGGGGAATAATGTAGTATATAAGTGCTCTGGTTGATCTCATATGCTGTACTGTCCAATAGTATGCCCTTCTAGTTATTAGTCAGACCATGAAGGAGAGTATTTGACTAGTACAATCCCCAAAAATTCAGCGTCAGTATGATTGTAGCTACCTATACAAGAATGACGTCGCCCTCTGCACAGCAAGCTGATAATGCACTTAGTATTTACTGTTATTCTACTAGTAATAGTATACAAACAAACACTAGTTTCATCCACACATCAGATTTCAGTTTTGATATTATGCTGTTAAAATAATAAACAATTTTTTTGCTAAAAATAAGCAATTATCTAATTTTATCATCTTTTAAAAAGATCTCCTTCAAATATTTAATCTCAATGATAAACTGAGTTTGGATACACATGATTGGAGTCAAATGTCATAAGAATGGGATGGTTCCAATTTTTATAGCAATTCATATGCATTAAGTAGATGAAATGATTGATCCTTGTTGTTAAGCTGTTCAGACTTCTGCATAGAGCTCATGTGTTGTTTGTTAATTGCAGTTATTTGTTACCCTGCATGATTGTAGATTTTACACCTAACACACAGAACAGCAAGATTCAGTAGTTGCATATGAAGTCAAGGAAGGTTTTGACCCAGGACATAAAGGAATGCAGAAGCAACATTATCACTCCCACTTTATTGCAGAAGCATAGATGATTCTACGATGATGGATCATTATACAAATGCCTTGATTTTCAACAGAGCTTTATTAGCTGGGTATCTCTGATACTGCCATATTACCACTCTCTCTTCTACAGTGAAGAAGGGTTGGACTTGTAAAGAAGGGGGAGCATTTTGTGGGTGATTTTCGTGATAATTGTAGTGTCAGGGTACATATCAGAAAATAATTTGAACAGAGATATCGCAAAATCATGCAAGATGTGTATCTTGATTGTATAAGTAGTGCGTAAAGGAATATGTGAGGATGCAAAAAGAATCAGCCAAATCCAATCCGACCAACCTTTAATACAAACTTCTTCCTTACTTTGTTTATTTAACCTTAAATTGAAGACATCTGTCTACAAAATTGATATACAAAAGAACTGTGTAAATGTGCAAAACCAACTAATAAAGATAGTTTTTTTTATAAACTTATGTTATATTTGTTCTGTATTCCTCATAACCTCGGTCTTTAACACAAACTAAAGAACACAGTGCACTATATCCAAAGAATACAAAAAATGAATGTTGCCAATTATATTCAGCCAGTTTAACTTACCAATGCTTGTCTTGAATTATGAATGGTTGAACTGACTTTTTCTCAATTTCTCACTTGGTAATCTTGAGCCACTTGTGATTTCTGCATAGGTTGGACTTCACTGTTGGCCACATTTTTGATCTGTATTTTTCCTTACATTCACAGGTCGGGGGTAAATCTGGTTAGAAAATTTGTCAACAGAATGCCATACAACATATTAAAATCAGAATATATTTATAGTGGACGCAGATGGCGTTGAGGACAAACTGGTAATAGCTTATTGTAAGAATGCAGCAAAGACAGTAATGGCGAGATACTTTTAGTTGCCACAAATCATTCTGCATAAACCAATCTCACTTCTGTAAAGGATTAAATGTTTTTGAATTATTGTGCTCAACTTGAATGTTATTTTTATTTTTCAGCTAATATGATCTTCAGCGTTCGTCAATTGTGCCTTGTCAATTTAGAAATCTTTATGTTGAACTTAAAATTTCAAACAGAAGGGTAGATTGTTTTTATACCTTCAACCATAACCAAATAAAAGCGTTATATTCTTAGTATTGCCAAATCATGAGAATATCTGAGATGAGAAAAGCAATCCAAATGATCCAAATAAAAAAAAGGTAAACAATCCTTATCTAAAAAGTTCCACAACATAAATGCTTCTTTTATGACAATAACAATTTTAATTTTTAGTTTTGTACTCCTTGCAAAAAATTAACATCCTTTTTCTTTTTGTCTCATTTGTAGCTTACGCCAAACTGTACAATCCAGTTCAGTGAAAAAGTCATTGCTACTCTCATTTCTTGATTATCCACCAAACTTCCTCCATGTCAACTATCATACTTTCCATTATAACAGACCACCAACATCTCTAACTTATTCAGACTTGAAAGATCTTGTTTGCCAACGTTTTGCTGTAAGTTGAAAAAAATTCTTTTTTTTTTCTTCTCTTTTTATAAAATTGCATTGTATTTTAAATCTGGAATCTTGTAAAAACATAAAAATTTTAAACTAAATAATAAAATTAATGAATAGGAACAAAAAATAAAATATTTTAATGAGGTACCAAACGTTCTCATCATACATATTTCTGTTTATAAAATAAAAATTTTGATTGCTAAAACAGAAATTACTTCCTTTCATCAAATAATAAGACAAAATGTTTTTTTTATTTCTTATCTTCCCTAATGCCGCCAACAAATATGAGCAACACATACTTTGAGTTTAAGATATAATTGAAATTAATAAAATATTTATTAAACAAAAATTTGTCTTTTCTTATACAGAATTATTATTTTGAAGGAAATTCCCTCAAAGAAATAAACCAAAGGTCCATTCAATAGCTGAAATCATGCATTATTAGAAAGTCAAACTTTGATTTCTAGCTTTCTAAAAATTTGGACTCTGACTCCTAAAATTCAAAAATATCCCACACCGAATCCTTATTTTAAAGTTTTTCAATATAGAAATTGTTGATTTTTCAGGGATTAAAATATTTTACTCTGACTTCTTACAAAAGTGACTCTGAACCTACCTTTGATAATTGAAGAATACTGATTGTTAATGTACAATAAGTATTCTTCAACCATCAGTGGCAGATTTTGTTATGGTTTAAATTACACCTTATTGTGATGCATGTGAAATTTTATTCTCCTAATTGGCAAAATGGCTAAAGTGTTCACTAACTGGCAGGAAGACCAACGTTCAATTCTTAGTAATGTCATACCAAACACACAGAAAATGATATTTGATAAATACTCAGCAGTATGAGGTGAAGGATCAAGGGTAAGTGGAGTGATACTGGGAAAGGAGTGGTGCTCCATCATAGACCTCTTTGTAGCAGCCAATAAAAAGAGAGCATGACCATGTTACTTTTTGTACAGCTTTTTGTTTTTGGTAAATACTTTTGAAAAAACTTATTTGATATGACAAGAAATATATTTTTGTTAAAAGCAACTACAGAATACTAAGTTCATTTGCCACAAGTGTTAAAATTTGCTCTTTATGTTTTGTAATCTATTTTTTCAATTACATTAAAAACCTTTTTTATGGTGTTGTTTTATCTCTCTTTCTCTTAGCAACTGCTTGGCAGTGAAGATGGTGGTTGTGTTCTGGGTTTTAGTATGTGTCGAGGTGGCTGACAAGGCCGATCATGGTCTTGAACTGCCTTTCACAGTGAGGGCAGGCAGCTTCATTTCCATTTGAAAGGTTAGCTTGAGAGTGTTCTTCTCGCTCCCTCCTCTTTTTCTTCTTCTTGAGGTCTGCATGTCAGTTGGGCTCAAAGGTGGCTGTGCCTTTGGTAATAGTCTGCCTGCAGGTTTACCTGGCCTTGGCCTGGGTCTCCCATGTGTCTGTGTTGATGCCACACTTCTTCAGGTTTGCTTTCAGAAGATACTTATATTGTTTTTTCTGGCCTTCTTGAGTGCACTTTCCCTCTTTTAACTGCCCATAGAAGAGTTATTTCGGCAGCTGGGAATCTGACATCTTGACAATGTGACGTGACCACCTCAGCTGGTTCCTAATGATGATGGCTTCAATGATGGTGGTGTTGGCTTCCTTAACTTTATTTTGCTTACCTTATTTACCAAATTTATCAATTACTCAATCTGTCCTGAATCCATTCTGTGTATTGAATTTTATGCAAGAATGTATTGGCTTTTAGAAATTGACTTCCAAACTAACCTGTTTCTTGTCTTTTTTATCTCGTTTTCTCTCATATCCATCCTTCTCACTTCCTCCCATATTTTATTTGTCCTTCCCCTGTCAATTGATTCTGCTGCCTCAAATGTTTTACATCAATTGATCCAAGAACTCTCATCCATTCTTTCAACATGAGCATACCAACAAACTGTCTAGATTTAATCGTCCTATTTGTCAAAACTAAGCCTGTCTTTAACACTCACATTATACCTCTATTTTTTTAATTCCATTTTCACCCAAAACTAGGCACAGTGCCACTTTGATGTAGGGCACTACTATCGGGGGCATAAGTTTCAGGGATACTATGTAAGGAGTTGAGATGTCCGTTCACATTACACTTGAACTTCTGCATGTCAGTATAGTTGGAAAAGCAGGAACTCAGAAGGGAGATCCAAAGTCTAGCCATTCTGAGGAAGAAACTATTAGAGTAGAAGACTTTCTTACATCTAGAGATCTCTACTGTGTAGGTGTATGACTTTGATGTTTGTCAGGTTTGTTGGGAGTATTTACATCAAGGGAGTACAAGGGCTTGTAGTTCGTCAGAGCATACACCATTAAAATACTTGTAGAACAGGCAGAGGTATGCATCATTACGTCGATGGGATATAGGTTGAAGCTTATCAGGTTGACGATTCTCTTTTGCACCCTGTCCAGTAGGGAGAGACTATTAGCAGATGCACTAGTCCAAATGTGACAACAATACTCCATACATGGGCGAATGGTGGCCTTGTAGAGATACAGGATACTTTCAGGCATAAGTAACTTTCTAGTACAGTAGAGAGAGCCCACCTTCTTTGCAGCATTGGTGGTTGAGAACGTTTCTTGTAATTATTGAAGGAAACAAGCTTAGTCTTGGCAGACCATCCATTTTTGTCCCTATTCAACTACAGATTAGAGGTCTTCCTCTAGTGTTTTTGCCATTTCCTTAGATATGTGTTCATATGTTTTCCCCTCGTCCCTGTTATAAAGTGTGCTGCCATCAGCAAATATACTCATCTCAGAAACAATTTTATCAGGGAGGTCATTTATGAATATTAGGAATAATAAAGGTCCAAAGATTGACCTCTGAGCTACACCTGCATTTATATCATATTGTTTAGATGTACGACCATCGACGACAACTTGGATTCTTCTCTAATTTACGAATGATTTAATTATGTTAAGTATTCGTCAAGTGATACCGTAAGATCTGATTTTCCGGAGAAGACCATCGTGCCAAACCCTGTCAAAAGCCTTTGATATATCTAGGGCTACCGCTCTACCCTCACCTGCTTTATCCAGTATATGGTATATACACTCAGAGATATCTGCTGTAGAACAAGCTCGTCTAAATCCATGTTGGTTAGTCAGAAGTTTAGCAGCGGTAAAGTGACGAACTAGAGCTTGGTTAATTATGGATTCAAATATTTTGGCAAAAAGCGGGAGGGGGCTAATGGGTTGTATCATTCTTATGTCATTTCTCTCCATGCAACACATGTTCTCAACCCTCTCTGGCTAGATTTCACTTTTATATATCATCAAACTGTGTACACATGCCTGATACACTTTTCCCTTGATTTATGGTGGTAATACTCTGCTTGTTAGTAATAGCAGAATTGTGATTTTACAATAGAAATGTAAGTTCACCATTTTTTATCGAACTTTTGTTCTTTTAATCCTGAGACTAAAACCCCCTATCAGTGCAAGTCCTCTGATTTTTGATAAATAAGAAAAATCTCATTTTTGCCAAATCGCTAGAGCCTTACTGCCTTATTTTTTCATTTTTCATCACTTTTATATTTTTGCCTTTTTTTATTTCTCCTTCTCTCTTTTCTACTTTTTCTTTTTTATTTTTCTCTTAATTTTCTTTTCCTGCTTTTTTTCTCTTCCTCTCTCCATCTTGGCTTTCTTTTCCCTCTTTAGACAGTTCTCTCTGAAAACTAAAAATGTTAATTTTGCCATGAAAACTAAAACTTCAACTAATTTATGAAGTAGCGGGGGAAGGGGTAGAGGAGTTAGATAACTTTTCTTTAATCAAAGAACAAATTCTTGTGTCCTCCCTTCCATAGATGCAATCCGTGTCTTTTCTCTTAATTTCAACTTTGTTAGTTGAAACCACTTGGAAATGTCTATAAGAAGAAAAAAAAACTACTTTTGTCAAATTGTTAGAGTTTTTCCTCTTTATTTTCGTTACTATTTGGCTAGATTTGCTTCCTTTTTCTTCCTCTCTCTCTCTCTACTTTTTTCTTACTCTTTTTTTTTGCTTACTTCTGTTTTCCTCTCATTATCTTGTCTTTTCATTCCTTCCTTTTCCCTCTTATAACAGTTCTCTCTGAAAACTAAGGATATCAAGGCTTAAAACGATTCATGATATCGATAGAGGAGTAAGATGATTTTTCGTTCATCAAATAATAGCATTTTGTCCATTTTGCTGCACATATAAAGTGTTTTTCGTTTAATTTTAACTTTGTTAGTTGAAACTGATTGGACTGTTTAGAAAAAGTTTATTACGTTGCCCTCTCCGCATACATTCAGTGGGAAGATTGGGAAATTCATCTCAATCTCAGCTTTCTTTTGCCATTCGCTTCTCACATATCTGTTAAATATGGCGTATTTTCTTTATATACTCCCAAATATACTCATTAGGATTGTGTTGAGATTTTATTACAGCAACATCTTGTTCACACTCCTATATCGAAGTGAAACTTGAAATCTTAAAGTCATTCAAGAGGTGAAATTAGATCCATTTGATTGCAAGTGATTTAAAGGGTTTCTACAGATCGATTAATAAGCAAAAAATTGCACTAACCAGCAGGTAGTATCGTCAATAATCTGCAAATGACATCTAAGCTGTCTCAGACATACTTCAAAATTGACCTTGCATACTTTGACTTCCTCATACGTTGCAAGATGCAGTAGTACCTAAGTCTAAGATTCTGTTTAGTTTCTAAAATTGCATTGTTTATTGTGCATTGTAATTCACTCAGTATCATAAAAAACAGGTCAATATTCAACCATGCCACGTTTTAAAGTAAACAAATGTATTTTTTCTTTTTACAGCAGAATTGATTTTTCGCATCTAACTTCTCTTTTTCTTTTTAAAATGGCAGGATCATGGTTGGTGTTCGCAAGGTCGCAAATGCCCGAAAAGCCACAACATGGATTTAGTGCTTGACCTTCATGAGTTAAAACCAAGTAAAACGCAGCGGAGGAAAGACCGTAAAAGGAAACTGGAAGAAGAAAAGCAGAAAGAGAGCGAACAAATGAACAAGATCTGCCAAACGACAAGCGAGAAAAGTAAAGACCTTGATCAAAATAATCAGAATAGTGAAAGTAAGGGCAATTGTCCAAAAGTTGAGCCGGAACCATGTCCTATTAGTAGTGTCTATTATGACGATGATGATAATGATTCTAAAGGTTCTTCACTAATCAGTGAAAATGTGGAATCGCCACTCATGGATGACAAAACTGCTAATGCCAAGGCATCGAGTACGGACTTACAAATTGTCATTCCACAGAATCTTAACCAAAGCATCAATGCTGGTCACACAGCTGGATTTGATTCTTTTATGACTGGATACATTTTTGCCACTGCCATTGCCCACAAAAGTAACGCCTGTGTGAATGAAGAATTGCAACTCTCTGGAGGTCAATTGTTGAACTGGCGCAACAAAGTTTATTTGACAAGTAAAGAGGTGCCGTTATCCGTGGCTAAAAGTAATTTTGCTTCCGTCTCCTCTTTTCATAAAGAGAAATACAAACGTTTAAAAGAATAAACCAAAGTATGATCGGCTTGCAGGATTTGTAGATAATGAAATGATGTACAAGTGGCTGTGAGTATGATTTAAGTTCAACAACTGAACCTGATCGTGAGACACCAATTGAAGAGTTTTGGGGAGGGTGAAATCATTCCATTTAGCGACCATTCCTTCCAGATCACCTCTGATCAAGAGTGGTAGTATCTGCTAGTGATCTATTTATAGATTTAATAGAATCTGTTCTAGGTATGATATAAAACAGCAAATTTACTTAATGAATATCTTGTTAAAGCAAGGGAACAAAATTTAGTATGTGTCCGTGATCTCACGCTTTATTTTTTCTGTCCTCAGTCAGCAAAAAGAAATCTTTCTAGACTGAGGTAATTATTTATATTTTTGTCCTAAGGTGATCTTTTTTAGGGAGCTGTATTTCCCCATATTCAAATTCACCTTGCTCTCGTCGGGAGACAAGTAAATAGGAACAACATGAATAAATATTTGAAATTATTAAAAACTTCAAACATGACTGAATTCGACATTGAACAACATAAAAAGAGTTGATATTTGTATGGGAAAGTTAGAACAGTATAAGCCTGGAATCAGCAACTAATTCAACCCCACGGGCCAGATCATATTATAATTACTGGTTGTGGGCTGGACAAGGGTCATTAATGAAAAAAGTTAATAGTCAGCTAACATACTTCCTAACTTCTGCTGTGTCTGCTATTGGAAGCGGTGACAAGACAAATCAGTTCCTTCGCTTTTTTCTCTCATGCCTATATCTCCCCTGTGCATATACTTTTTAATTACGTTTTTCTGATCATTCTGTATTTATTTAATAATCGTTAAAAAGTTTTTTCGGTCTTATTTTAATTAATAGTTATAGTAATTAGTTTGTTTTGTTTTTTTTAAGAATTATTGAAAACACTTTTTGAGCTCTCTTTTTTTTTTTAAATGAATTATTGAAAACATGTTTTCAAATTTTAATTAAAAATTATTGAAATTAGTTTTATTTCTTTTGTAATTATTGAAAACACATTTTGCACTCTTTTTTAAAGAATTATTGAAAACGTTTAAAAATCTTTTTAAGTAAAAAAACTATTTAGTTTATGAAGCGATGCCAGCCATAGAACTGTGCATAAATTTTTTTTATAATTTCATAAACATGTATTTCTATAAAAAGTTTCAAATAAAATAAAAACTTATTTTTAAAATGTTGGTATTAAAAGTGCAAATAAAGACTAATTGTGTTATTTTTATAATTTTGTTAATTTTTATTGCATATTTTTTAATAACATTGTTTTGTTATATTTTATTTCAATAAATCACTTCACAATAGAAATACTGAAGAATAATAAAAGTGAAGGAATTTGTTTTGTCACTGCTTCTGGTAGCAGACTCACCAGAAGTTAAAAATTATGTTAGCTTACTATAACCATGAAAAAGTAAGGAAAATTACATATGAAGACTGCTGTCAACCTAAATATTTAAAGCCATTATGAAAATAAACCTTGAATAATCAGAAAAACATAAGAAAATCTAAAATTTACAAAAAAATCACCTAACAAAAATTAGTTTTCTTCAAGGAATGTCAAAATACTTCAAAGTAAAAAAAAAAAAAAAAATCAACCGAAGTGAAGTATACGAAATTAGGGCATTGAAAATTGCACTACAAAGGAACTATACACACACACAAACAAAAACGAAACACATATATACATGCATACGAGTACAAATAGTTGCAAGCATGTACACTTACGTACGTGCACATACAGTAACATTCATGCATTCATGAGACATGAAATAGAAAGCTGACTGAGATAACAGTGTCCCTTTGAAGCTGCCTCTGCCTAATGTCTATCACCAGTTGGTTGGTCAAGTTGGCTCTTAGTTTTTTTTATCTTTTGTTTTTTATTTTATGCAAAAATGGAGGTGATTAAGTGTAGATCCCGTGTTTGCGGTCATAGTATTCAAATTGTTGGACCAGAGAAAGATAACAGCAGGCCTTTTCTTGAATTTGAAAGCCTCATATCATGTTAAAAATAGTCATTAATAATTAGGCAAACAGGCCAGTTAAAATGCCTTCGCAGTTCAGATACAGACCATGGGCCATAGGTTGCTGGCCCTTGGTGTAAGTACTTGCAATTTTGATTCTGAAAAAAAAAAAAAAAAAAAAAAAAAAAAACTGATGATTATTAAGACAGCATTGAAGCAGACATGCTCTATGACATCTCAAACAAACAGTTCTTCGGGTAAAAAAATATGGATCAGTGATTGATAACGCTACAAGCATTTATTTATGTAAAATAGACTTTTATGATTACGGATCAATAACCCATAAATAATAATAATAATAATAATAACAACCCATACTGTTTCTTCATCTCTCCTAAACATTAACCCAGTCTAATAATACTTCTACAAACATTTATAAAAATCAAATTCCATATAGTTATGGATAGCTCAAATAACCTGTAATATTTGGGCTAATCTTTAGCGAAGATAGAGAACTAATAAAATCAAAACATCAGTGACAATATGGGTATAGACATAGAATATAAAATATGACTAAATTACTTTAAAAAATGGAATCTGTAATTGAGTTAGACAGAAAAATGAAACAAGAAGAGCAAGTGTTTCTGAATTTTTAAAATGAGGATTGATAATTTGTACTATTTGGATTATTCAGACTATTGTTTTCATTTTGAGTGTTATTTGCACAATGTTTCAGCCAATGTTAAACTCCTACCTTCTTCTGGTGTCTCCTCTTGAACTTGGTAATCTTTCTATCGAACTCAGAAATCTGCTCTGGATTCTGAACAGGACCCTTTATTTAATTCATAAGGATAGCATGTTGTCATTTTGTCAGCCATGATTGGATAGAAGTCTTAAGTAATTTACAAATGTATAGTGTCACCTCGCACTGAGAATTGAATCTTCAACCTCCACAAAAGTGTCACTTACAACTGAATTTTACCTAATACTTTATGCATTATGCAACGGTCCTTGCATCATGGCTGACAAAACAAGAACATGCTAACAAAATAAAAACAGTCGTCCGAATAATTACGTTCTAAAACAGTTATCTACGTACATGTTTTCTCATCGTGAGTGTTATTTGCCCAACATGTTGGCTGATGTACCCTCCTACCTTCTTTGGGTGTATCTTTTTGAACTCAGGAATCTTTCTGTTGAACTCAGGAACACTGAGTCCATTATTTAATCCACAGGAGTAGCATGCTCTCATTCTGTCAGCCATGACTGGGTAGAAGTCTTAAATAATTCTCTATTGTATTCTTAGTATCGCCTGTACTGAGAATTGAATCTTCAACCACCAAAAATGTGCCACTTACAACTGAATTCTGCCTAGTACTTTATCTGTTATGCTACAGGTTCTTGTGGACAATTCTAGTATAAATTTTGGGAGCCTTAAACCTATTTGTTTTTAAATGTACGATCTTATTACTTATCAGTATAGATTAATTACTTTTTACTGTATATTATATATTGTTTTTTTTTTCTAAATAGTGACCTTATATGTAATTTATAATAAACTAGCAGGGGTACCTGGCATTGCCTGGGTGTGGAGAGGTTTTATGGTAAGGGTACTGAGCAATCGAGCCCTTAAAAAAAGTTTTAATTGAGCAAGCGCAAAGAAACAAAAAAAAAAAAATTTAACCAACTCCCTAAAAAAAAATGAAAATAGCAGCGAGTACCCGTGCAAGCGCAAAAAAAAATATCTACACTAGCCAGGCTCGAACCTGTAATGCTAAGAGGAAATAGAAGGTGAAAAAAATGAGGTGCTTTAGTTGCTGTGCCCACTGAGACCTATGACGTTGCGGGCGTTCAAAATAAGCTTAGTCATTGCAAGGTGTATGATGACTTTGCAAAAATGTTAACGCAAAAGATGACCTCTCCTTGTAAAAAACAGCCCAGATGACAGTCAGAGAATGAATATTTTTGCCCAATTTTTGGATATTTGTCGGCAGAGAGATCAATCTTTCTAGCGATACCATTTTTGTCAGTGTTGGTCGCGTGTGTTGAAAATTTTGGCGAAACATACAAACATGCATACATACACACCCACACACTAACAAACAGGTAATATTTATATAATAGATGGTTTGTATTAAATTATTTATGAGTTCGCCAGAAAAATTTTCCGAATTCAATAAAGTACACCTGAAAAAGGTCAAAGGTAACACTGGCCGAAATGTATGAAAAACACTCAGGATAAGAATTGTAGTTGGAATTGTTGGTGCTTCTTTGTTATTTGAGTGAAATTCGAAAATTGAAATATTGAATTTCAAGTGAAACTAATGGTATCTACTTGATTGTCATGTCACAGTAATTAACATATCCAAAACTTATGAAAAACGATGAGGCAGAAAATTAGTTATTAATGAAAATAGTTTTTGAAGACAATGAGCAGAAAACTGAGCTTTGCTAAAAATAAAAAAGAAAATTGAGAGTTTGACTCATAACACAAAAGGTAAGTATTTTCTGAAATCTTAAGCCAATTTAGCAGAACTCAATTTTTGCTAATTTTCTTCAAAAAACTGTTTTCATTAAGAATTAATTTTCTACATTATTGTTTTTTGCAATTTTAGGATATGCTCATTACTGTGACACAACAATTAAGATACTATTGGTTTTATTTGAAATTTAATATTTTGATTTTCGAATTTCGCTCTAATAACGAAGAAACACTGAATAATTTCAATAATATCAGAATAGTGAGTGTCAAGATGTCGGCATAAGAAGAAAAGATTTAAAAAACAAAAGCATGCAGATTAGGATGTGATATTCAACGTATATGTCGAGTTTAATAAGATTGGGATATTGTTTGGAGAGCCAGGAGAAAGTATCAGATTATGTGTTATTATGTATGCATAAATTGCTGTAAGTATGGGAAGTTTTGAAAACAAAAGAATTGCCATTCATAAAATCAGCAGATCCTTCAATACAAAGAGTAGACGATCCTGATTTGAAGAGAAATTTAGCATGACTGTTCTGCAGACGTGTCTGCATCTTTAATGCAGGTCTTTGAGTTTACCAGTGAAATTCAGTTGATGAGGTTTGGTAATTGAGAAAGATTCACAGTGAATGTTGCCATATTGAATCTGTCATAGTCTGTGGTAAAATCTGCAGATTTGTTGCCATTTTGTAAATCACTTGAGGAAGCCGAATTTCTAGTTGATCACCTGGTTAGAAAATGACAGTAAAATCTACATGTCAATCCTGTGTCCGGTTGGAAAAGACATTTCTGACTTTATCATGATGATGTTTATTTAAACATGTACCACAAGAAAAAATTATGGTTAAATCAACATACATTTAAAATAAAAACTATTTTTTTATATTTTATTTTTTTATGTAAGGATCAAAAGTGTTAGTGTGATCTTTATCATGGTGTTGAAAATTTTATATTTTACATTTATATATATATATATATATTTTACATGGTGGTCACCACTTATCAAGGTCCGGAAGCCACTCAGGGATAAGGGTTATTGCGTGTACAGTAATCAATGGGATAATATCGCGGTAATCGTTAGTATTGGAGATTTGGTAAAGTGTCTTACTTAAGGGGGCGATTTATCAGAAATTTGTTTATGTTGGACTAGAAGTTATCCAAGTTGTAGTTAGGTGGGAAACAGGCAAACGGAAGAGAGTTCCACAGGCATGCACTTCTAAGAAAGAAGCTTTGTTCATGGAATCTACGTTTTCATTTAGGCACAGATAAAGAGTGGGGAAAATTATTGACAGTGGTTTCAGCTAGATGGGTGTTTATTTATATATATCTATATATATCTATATATATATATATATATATATATATATATATATATATATATATATATATATATATATATATATATATTAGTGCTGGAATGATTAATCAGTATCAGAATTGGAAAAATCTGTTTCTAGTTTCCAATACCAAAAACGATTCTTTTAATTGTGTCTTTTAATTGATTTTGTTTATATAACAAAATCTTACACTGCTGGTAGTCATTTCAAAATAATAAATATTTATTGATTTTAAACAACCAGTAAAACTAAAATCTAAAGACTATACTGCGCAAATATATTTTTATGTTTGAGAAAATATCTGCATATTTAACATGTGTTTTTACGGGAATTGTGAAAAAATACCAACTCTATAGTTAGATATTTAGAGATTTATAATATATATATATATATATATATATATAATCACACGTTTGTATTTGAGCAGCATATTTTTATTAAACATGTATTCAAAACAATAATACATTAAAGATCATAAAACTTTTTTTTTAAATTTCATGTTTTTTTTTACATAGGAGTCACCACTTATCAAGGCCCGGAGGCAACATGAGGATAGGGGTTAATGGGTATACATTAGTCATTGTGATTATAGCGCCGTAAACATAAGTCGTGGGAATTTTGTAAATTGGATTACTTAATGGGACGGTTCATCAAGAACTTATTCATGTTGGACTTGAAGACAACCAGATTTTAGTCAGCTGGAAAGCAGGCAAACAAAGAGAATTCCAAAGGTGTGCAGTTCTAAGAAAGAAGCCTTATTCAAGGAATCTACATTTAGGTTTAGGCACAGATAAAGAGTGTGGGAAATTGTTGATAGTGGTTTTGGCTAGATGGGTGTTTTTCATAAAAGTCTGGTGAGGGAGGACCATAGATGAGCACTTGCCATGAAAATAATGATAAAGCAGAGACAGGCTCACAGCATCTCTTCTGTGGAAAAGAGGTTTCAGGGAAGAGAAAAGGGCATTCCTCACTAAGCTACTAAGTCTATTTTGAATTCTGTCAAGACAGGATAAGCTGCTTCTAGCAGCTTGTACCCAGATGTGGCAACAGTACTCGATTGTTGGCCGAACCTGGCTTTTATATAGGTAGAGAATTGTATCAGGAGTGAGATATCTACTAGAGCGGTAAAAGGATCCTACCATTTTCCCAACCTTGGCAATGGATTTGATATACATGTTTCATTTCAGATTGGGAGTAAAGGTCAAAACATGAAGCCTCCCCAAGACAAGAGCCATTCATTTCAACTGATGACAGCTGAGCATTAGAGCGTTGATGATGTTAAGATAAAAGCTTGATTTTAGATACATTAAAAGTAACCATTGTACCACATGCTCAAGATCAGAGGAGAAAGAGTCAGAGAGAACTTGGTCAATGTGCTACCATTGATAGTAGTCTCATCAGCATAAATATCTATGAATGATGTAAGGATGTGGTTTGGAAGATCATTAATGTAGCTCAAGAAAAAAGTTGGGCCCATAATGGACCCCTGAGGGACCAGCATTAATACTGTGAGCTTCTGATTTCTGCCCATCAACCACTACTCTTATGAACGTATCAGAGAGAAATGATTTAATAATTGAGAAGACATTTCCCGCTATATCGTAGCTGGAGATCTTGTAAAGTAAACCTTTATGCCATACCCTATCAAAGGCCTTTGATATGTCAAGAGCAATTGCCCTAGAAAGGTAGCCTCCGTTGAGAGATTCGCTAATCCTCTGAGATATAACTGTAAGCACATCTGCTGTAGATCTAGCAGAGCAGAAACCATATTGCATGTCACTAAGAAGGTTATTTTTGCTGAGATGGTTGACTACTTCTCTATTTAGCACAGATTCCAGCAGCTTACTTATGACACACAGGAGACTTATTTGTCTGTACTGAGAGGGAGATGAGCGATCACCTGAATTCTTAAATACAGAACATAATGATGAGACTTTCCAAGGTGTTGGGAAGCATTTCTCCTTAAGGCAACGCTTAAATAACTTTGTAAATATGGGTGCTTTCCTGTTGAAGCCTTTTGAACACTATAATTGGAATGCCGTCAGGGCCAGTTGCTTTACTGGAATCAAGGTTTTTGATTAGCTTGGAAACATCATCTACAGATATTTGTATGTCACATAGTGTGTTTTCTGATATACAAGGAAATACTGGGAGTTGGTACCTTGGTGGTAAAAAGTAGAATTAACTGCAAAGTTCTTGGCAAAGAGTTTGGCTTTGTCTGATGCTGACGAGATTACCTCAGGTCCAATGATGATAGTTGGGATAGAGCACACATTTCTGTTCAGGATTCTGTTTGCTATTTGCCAAAACTGGTGGGAACCAAGCCGCTGCTCAGCTACCTTGGTTTTGATGGACTGAGCATACAACTTTCTCGCCTTCTTTATTACCTTTTTACAGTGGTTGCTGGCAATCCTGAAAGCGGCTTTAGTCTCAGTACATCTATTATGTTGCAAGCAATAGGAAAAGTGATTTCTGTGTGCAATGGCAGCAGCACATTCTAGGAAGAACCACGGCTGGCTGTTAGGTTTCTGCTGGAACTTTTTTGAGGGTATGAAACTGTCTATACCTACAATTAACCATTCTGTCAGGTCTGATACTATAGAGGACATATCCTTTTTAAACATGGAACACAGAGGTAGATCTGATATAAATGTACGGAAGCTATCCCAGTCAGCCATAGAGTATCGATATTCTGTACGATGGAGAGGTATGTCTAAGGACCTATTACATTTCGTTTTTATCTGAACTGATAAAACAGAGTGGTTGGAAGATCCCAGTGGAGACTGAATGTAAGATGAACATAGCTCAGGGCAAGTTGTGAGAAAGAGGTCTAGGAGACTTGTATACTCACCGTCAGTGTCGGGAACATTTGTGGGTTCGCGAACAATCTGAGTGAGGTCAGAAGCAATGGAGAAATCGTGGCAGAACCTCTCCTCGTCATTGGTCTTGAGTGGTTTAACCATTCCACATTGTGAGCATTGAAGTCCCCACAGACGTGAATGTTAGCTGAGGGGTACGTAGGCAGGACATGGTCGATTTTCTCAGATATGCTTTTAAAGATAGTAACTCGACTGTTGTGAGGGTGATAGAGTGCAAATATAAATGCAGTAGTGTGAGCAAATGCAACCCGGAAGCACATTTAAGGTGAATTAGGATCTTTGAAGATGTCCCTACCACATGGAAAATCGTCTTTAATGTAGATACATACTCCATGCCCATGTCAATCTTGAGGGTCGGATTTAGAGGTTAAGTTAGAGTATCCTTTAATTACAAACTCATCTGGGGAAGTAGTCGGTCCAATGCAGTTTCGCTTAGGAATAATAGGTCTGGTTTAGTCTCCTGTAATAGAGTTTGAACCCCTGGAAGATTGAAATGTAGACCCCTGATGTTGGAGAAGGAGACATGGTGGTGGGGGTCTATGTTGGAAGTTGGAGATCTGAGTTTAATGAGTATTTTTTCTGGAAAACTTTCATGATTGAGATTTGGAATTTGTGTAATAGGTCAACAGACTTGCTTAGAGCAGGGCAGAGAGGGAAGGTAAGAGAAAAAGAAACAAAAATTTTTTTTTTTGTTTGTTGCACATGATAAGGTAAAGCCGTAACAATTACCCACTAATATGGCATTGAGAGGCCCCATCAGAAGCTACTGCATGGTCCAGAATCCATTCACCAAATGGCAATACAGCAGCCTCCAGTACTTTTCACCTGCTTAGAGGACAGCCTCCTTAGTGGTTAATCCAGGGTTCAGATCCCTGACTATCAGGTGGATAACGTCAGCCCAGTTGAAACATTTACCTCCAGCACCCTTATTAGTGACATGGCCACCCACAAGGATAGACAAAGAAACAGAATTTTCAACAAGCAACTTTTATTAAATGTCTCATACAAGTTATGATCAGACATTTGAAGTGCCGTTTTCTTTAATAATGTCCACCTATTTAAATTTTTTAAACAATTTTAGTTCTTATCTAGAATTCAACCTAATTAAAAAAACAAAAATACAGAAAAATCCTTATGATTGTATGTATGTGTCAAAGAATGAAAATGCCATATTCCAAAAATCACATAAATTGATTAAGTAGTTATTTTATATATAGAAAATTTTTTTTTATACTATTCAGTGAATATAATAGAAAATTGTAGCAATTAGAAGGCTGATTTGATCTCGATAATTCGAATAAAATTGTATCCCTTTTATTTATTAAATATGACGGATCAAAATACAATGTCTCAGTTTGTCATAAAAAATGATATACTTAGTTTAAAAACTAATTGATCAATTTACGTGATTTTTGGAAGATGCCATTTTCGTTCTGTGATGTGTACATACATCATAAAGATCATTTTGTACTTTTATTTTTTTTAATTAGGTTGAATTCTAGACTTGCACCAAAATTTCTATCAGGATATTTTTTTGATGCTAACTTAAGACGAAAAACAAAGCAAATTCACTTTATTCTATAAATGAATTTTCAAACTAGTATTTAAAATTTCTCTGTAACGACAGATTCACTCATAGTGTGAGAACGGTCTTAGCACCTTCTTCTTTGTTTAACCTATCTTTGACACGTCATGGGTTGCATGATGTGACTTTTGCTATTAAACTCTATCATTTGTGTTAGTTTTGATGTGCTATTGCTTGAGGTTATATTTGACAGCCATTCAATCTTTCTTGGCTGGCATCCTCACTTACCCTCAAGTGAAATGTGTTTATTCTACCAGAGCTTCATTTAGCATGTCCAGATCACTGTAGGTGCTGTAATGCAGAACTGACTTTAATCTGGACACCTTTATCCTCAACAGCAGGAGGTCAGGATTAACTCTGTCATCGAGATGCACAGCAAATGCACTAAGCCACAGCCATCTTGTTCTTCTATAGTCTCAGAAAGACCAAGCTAGTTGAGAGCCCAGCAATTACTTGTTGGCTGGGGATTTTTATCCTGAGCTCCCAAAATCAACAGAGATTAGACCATTCCTGTAATGATCTGCTCCCTGTTGATTTTGCAGTGGGAGTTAAGTTCTGTACAGTTTTAGGAGGTACACCCTCCTAGGCTTCTCTCTTTAAGAAGGGGTTAATTTATAGCTAATCGCCTGAGGCGCCCTTGCCGGGGAATGCGAACAGGGCTGCCTAGGCATCTTTTGTAGGTCAGAGTGTCCCTCCTCTAGAGCGCTGACTTCCTAATCCCACTTTCTGACCCTGATATCTAAGTTCTTGTTTCACGACTTTGCATGTGCGGATCATTAACATGACAGCTTCCTTATGTTAAGAATAGGTAAGTTTGAAAACACTCTTCAAAAGTCATGACAAGCTGGTCTAATGGTTATCGTACTTGACTTGCTGTCTTTAGGTTATAGTTTTCATCTCAGCTCGAGCATTTTTTGATTTACTTACAAGAAGTGAACTGTTTAGAAAAAAACATAATACTTGCATACACATGTCTCAGTTTCTTTCCATGTTTCTTCAATTTTTTAAAGAAATTTAATGTTTCATTTTATGCCGGGTACATCTGCTAGTATATATATATATATATATATATATATATATATATATATATATATATATATATATATATACACACACACATTTTGTGTACTTTTGTATATTGTGTATTCATGAGGTTGTGAAGACAGTAAAAAAAAAAGAAGATTAAATTTTGTTGCAAAATAACTCTTAAAAATCAAACCATAAACACTTTATTTTTGTCCCATTTAATAAAAACAAAATAAAATGTAAAATTTGTTAAGATGGATTTTTAGCAAAATGAAAAAAAATTTTTAAAAAAGAACATTTGTTAAAAATGGTTGCCGTGACTTGATTCATCTGTTTGTTTCAGTGTTAGATTTCTGCAAAACGTATTTAGAGTGTTTACATGTTTCAGGCTATCAGGTGTTCTTATGTTCACAGCATTTTAGCAATGGTACTCGCTAGTGTTTTTCAATAATTAGTAACTTGAGAATTTGTACAGAACCATTTAATTAAAGTGTGAAATCTTACCAAACCCAGTCAGGGGATTTGCTGAAAACGTTACATTTGCTTAAAATGGAGCATTGTTGATACATCTGGGTAGGAGCTGCTCGGTGCACCCTATCCGGCCTTGGTAGAGTTCGCAACCTAGCTGATGATGCCCTTTTCTCTTTCCTGCAACCTTTTTCCCACAGAAGAGATGTTGCGAGTTTGTGTCTGTTCTATCGTTATTTTGAGATTGGAGTTCAGTCGAGCACTTGCCATGGCAAGTGAACTCCAATCTATGGTTCTCCTCTTGCCAAACTTTCACAAAAAAACACTCGACGAGCTACAATCACTATAAACATTTTTCCCCACTCTCTATCTGTGCCTAAATGTAAATGCAGATTCCATGAACAAAGCTTCTTTCCCAGAACAGCCCACCTCTGAAACACTATTCCACTTCCTGTTTCCCAGTCGAATACAATATGTAGCCTTCAAATCCAATATAAACAAGTTCTTGGTGAGCTGCCCCCATAAATAATCAAATTCTATCCAATTTACACCATTAACGATTACTACACTACCACCTTACATTCATTAACCCTTATCCTCGAGTGGTCCTGAGACTTGATAAGTAGTGATTCCTAAGTAAAGAAAAAAAATTTTTAACGTATAAAGGTTATTCCAAGCAGTTATCGATTATTCTAGTATGGCCATTTGGAGCATTCATTCTCCTGGATAAGTCATTGCAGAAATATGTATTAAATTACAGGAAGGTAAGATGGACAAGTAGACAATCACGTTGACACACCGGTTCTAACCAGATCACCGAAGTTAAGCAATGTTGAGCCTGGCCAGTACCAGATGGGTGACCATTTGGGAAGGCTAGGTGCTGTATGTACCTTCTGGAAAGGTTGAGTGTGGAGCCACCACCCTCACCCAGAAAAACAGAACTCCTCACTACAAAAGCATCTACAAAGTTGTTGATGTCCTATTCCCCATCCAGGGACTCAAGGCTATGGATGGATGGAAGATGGACAAGTAAGATTTGAAAGCAAGTGATTAAACAATATTGTACAATGGAATTTGGAGACAGTTGACATGTTGTGAAATACCAAAACACATTTTACTGTGACAAACATAGTGTCTTAGAAGGACTTTACCACATTATGACAATCGATGAAGGGGAGTGAAGTTCCTTATGAAAATTGTATCAAACTTTTTTATGTGGTATGTGCTGCGATGCATATATGTTTGAATAGCATTCAGATATTCTAGAAGTCAGTGATTAGATACTTTCACTTGTCAGCTGCCCAACTGGTTTTCTGTTTCTGAATTTTTGAGATGGAGATTAGTTTATTATTTAGATTCTTCAGACTACTGCTCTCATCTTAAGCGTTATTTGCACAATGTTTCGGTCGATGTAAACTTCGACCTTCTTCAGGTGTATCCTATCAAACTCTGAAATATTTCTGTCAAACTCTGGAATTTGGATAGAATTTTGAAGAGAACCGTTTATTTACTTCATGGGGGTAGCATGCTCTTGTTCTGTCAGCTATGACTGGATAGACGTCCTAAGTAATTAGCAGTTGTATTTTCGATCACCTATCCTAAGAATTGAACCTTCAACCTTCAGGAGAATATCCAAATTCCTGAGTTCGACAGAAACATTCCCCAGTTCGACAAGATACACCTGAAGAAGGTCGGAAGTTATATTGATCGAAACGTTGTGAAAATGACACTCAACATGAAAACAGTAGTCCAATGAATCCAAATAGTATGATTGGTTTTTCAAATAATGCTATTGTATTGTTTTTACCACCACCCCTTTGCATTCAGTGTTATATGGTACTAGCATGGGTGCCCGGTGTTGCCTGGGTGTTTTGAGGTGTGTGTTGAGCAAAAAGAAAAAAGTGGTAGTAGGCGGACATACACGAACCTGTACAACAAATGAGGAAAAGAACATGAAAAATAAACGTGACGTGTTTGCTGTTGCGCCCATCACCAAACTGGAAGTGACAAAGGTTTAGATTAAGGCTAGACAATTGAAAAGAGGGGATGACTTTCGAAAATATCAGCAAAAAAAGCGACCCCTCCCTGTAGAAAAGTGCCCAGTTGAGGGTGAAGGAATTAATGTTTCTGGCCAATTTTTCAATATTTGTCGTCAGAAGGGTCGAGCTTCAAAATGATACCAATCTGGTTAAAATCCGTCGCCTCTGTCAAAATTTTTAGGCAGACATAGAAACATACATACATACATACATACATTTAAACAGACAGGTGAGATTTATATTATAGATAATCTGCCTATAATTCACACCTTGTCATTTAAGAAATTACCTACGTTCTGATATGAATGATGCTTCTTGGTCTAAATAAATGTTTGCTGGTGATTCAAAGAGTGCGAACAATAAACAGATAATGTGTGACTATCTTGTAAGCCATTCTTAATATCATAATTTTATTTCAAAATTTTTTTAACCATTCCCTTGCTTTCATGATCCCATACTTAGGCACTTAACCAGTTGTTGGATCAGTCAGTATCTTTCTATTGGCCAGTGTATCTTTATGAAGATTTTTATGGTCTTCCAAATTCATCATTAGTTCACTGTAGTATATTAACTAGCTCAGCAGGTTGGGTCTTCCCCCATCATCCTCATATTTAGTTTAATGTCTGTTTTATATCCAGGCATGTGTTGAACGACATCAGACATGACATCAATCTCAATAACTAGTTTTATTTTTCCCCTTTATCTTAACCAAATAGTATTTATATTGGATATGCACTAACTACTCCCCAAAACTCTATTCCTATTCCTATTTTCTCTCACCTAGCTCCCACTCCCATTTAGAGATTGACTTGTTTTCAGTTCTGAACAAACCAGAAAATAGTCGGTGGTCAATTATTTAGAAAGGGTTGAGAGAGTTTTACTAACCATTTTTTGTTGTTTAATCTTTCACTGCCAATGAATAAATATATTTATGGAATATAGAATTTGTAACTTTCCGCAAATGTTTTTAAAGTAGGATGGCCTCTTAGAGTTATTGTGGTATTGTGGTGGCTGATATGATTCTAGACAAGAGTAGTATGGCTAATTTTATTACTTCAGACGATGGGTGACCAACCGTCACCATTCTCCCAACACTTTGGATGGCCTTGTGCCTAATTTAATACAATCTGTACTTTTCTTTTTTTTACGTTATAGCAAATCAATAATTCGAATTATAGTATCTGTTTTCAATCAGTGTAAGAAAAATCCTTCTTGACTGGGGCAACTTTTATTTTTGGCCCAATCCAGATGGCCAATTTTTGTTGAGCTAGATATCCTCTATATTAAAAATCAACCTTTTGCTCCAACTTTGTCCTTGAGAAGGGTTCGATTTTGTATCATGTCAACTCAACCCTTATTGGATTATATCGTGCTGAATCCAATAATTTTGGCAAAATGTTTTACGCTTGAAGTTCTTTATATCTTCAAATATTTATTCATGGTGTTTAGTTTGCTTGTTTTGTGTAAAAATATTCTTGTTTTTGTTTTTGACTTTGCAAAACCAATGTTTTGCATAGGGAAAGGTAAAAAAACAATAACATCGATATTTGGTGCATTTAAGTCAAGAAGCCTATATCTTCAGATAGTCTAAGCTGGTAGCACTCTATGGTGAAAGGAATAAAGTGAAAGAAAAAGGTGAGAGAAGGTAAAAGAAAGTTATAAAAAATTAAAAAAAAGAGGAGGAAGAGAGAGCAAAAGGTCTATTATAACATCACAATGTATTCTGAAATCCTTTGTGAAAATTGAAAGTGTTTTAAAATGGTTGTTTTGTATCTTGATTCTATTACAGTTACTTAATTTAATTTATTTCTATTTATATAATTTTCAAGTTGGCCAATAGGTCAAAGACTTCTAGTAGATAGTAAGAATGTGTTCATTTTAATAAATTGACTTCTTTCAAGTAATATTCACTGGAGGAGTATCAGACAAGAAAATAAATGATGTGAATATGTTTTACCTCTTTGCCCCTTAAAATCCTGCCATCTTCAATTTGCTTTCAGGCATGAAATCTGCCTCTCCCTCTTCTTTGAACGATACTCAGATGAAATAGGAAATGGCTAAAAAAAAAAAAAAGAAATAAACTTCCCAAATGTTGTTGAAGATGATTGTAGGCGGTTTAAGATGAACCTTTATTGCTTGACATTTACATAAGGATTGGCTTCATTGCAGCAGTTCGAGAGTTTATTTATAAAAAAAGACAGATAAGACGATTTGTCTCATTTTGTTTTTTCAATTTTCTTATCATTTTGTTTAAGCCGGGGAATATCAACATTCTATATCCGCTTTATCATACATTCCAACTGAGAGATCTTTTTAAGATTTTAACCGTCCCTTTGAGTGCAATTGTTTGAATCTCTCTTGCACTTGGTTCACTGAGTATATTCGCCGAGTAGGTTTTGAAATTCATTTTCATAAATCCGGTTACTCCTACAATTCCTGGAGTAATGCAGATCTTTGTAAGATTCTCGTTTATTTTCATGTTGTACATAAGACCTTGGTATTTTGTTATCTTTTCCTTTTCAACTTTGTTTGAAACAGCATCATTAGGAACAGTGTCTTAAACTGGAGTTGATATTTTCTTTATATTGTCCCATATCATTATTGCAGATTTAACAACACCGTTTGCTAGGTACATATCTATATGGATTACATAGTCATAATAAATGGTATATAACTTATTGCCAACTGTTACTTTTGGTATATGTTTTCAGTAAAACAAACTAGCAGCTCAAGCACTGTAAAAGCGATGGGTGAATGTTTATTTAATAGACGTTGAATGAGACGTTTGCAAGCATATATATAAATAAAACAGTAGATGCATGTGTATCTGTCTGTCTGTCGTTTTTACCTATCTCTTGATAGGAGACACGATTGGAGCGCTAAATGTTTTGGTTTCGATTCTAGCTGATGCCACCCAAGTCATTTTTTTAACTTTTGAAATCAGTACTATATATTAGGTACAATATAATAGTCAATAGAGATTTAGTTCTGTAATAATAAATACGAAATCTGCATGAATTAAAATATATTTAAGCGTATTTTGTGACCCGGCAAGATCAGCTGCTCTCTACTAGTAAGTAAATAAATTGACAGATGAAAGTTATGTCATACTGTGTAAACAAATGAAAAAAAAAAAAATTCAGGTAAAAAACGATGACCAGGAGTTTTTTGTGTACTATCTGAATTTATTCAAGTATTCTTCTAATTCTCCTAGGAATAAATTAGCTTTCCTTTGATTAAAAAAAGACAATAATCATATATATATATATATATATATATATATATATATATATATATATATACACACACACACACATATATATATTGTGTCAGGTCATGTCATATGCTGCTGGTACCATGTAACCCAGTACTATCTGCCTCATGGTCGGGCCACCGGCGACTAAACTGGTTCCCCCACCAGACTTGTTTGGTGAGGAGGGTGGCTAGTCTCCCTGAAGGATTAAAAACAAGACCTTTCAAAGGGCGAATGAACCCTTTTTCGGGGTCAACGGCCAACTAGCACCGTGTATATTTGAGTGTATGTATATATGTGTTGGGGTGGAGAGGGCTCCCGTAAGCCATGGTGAAGGCAACCTTTCTAGGAGAAGCAAATCTCTGATTTAAAAAAACATAAAGCGGGAGACCAGTACCCGCATTAAGCTGGTCTGCAGTTTAATTTGTTGCTGGCTATCTTGCTCTTGCTTGTTGCTGGATCTCAACATTTCGAACCGAAAGAGAGACTTAGCTGTCGTACAAAGCTAAGACTCTGTAACATCATTTTTGTACAGATACTCCCTTAGGCATTTGGGCTCATGGACTTTAAGTGTCCGAGGGAGTGGCACTCGTCTGGCAAGACGTTGCAATCATCATATATATATACACATATATATACACACATAGTTGACAAGGAGGCTAGTGAATCTTTAAGACAAAAAAGAATTCGAAATGAAAAATGAGAGCAGTATTACAATAAAGTTTAGATCACACCAGTAATTCAGACAGTTCAAACTCGGATTCTTCTTCTGATGACATTTTTGAAGATGAAGAATCACATAGAGCATCTAAAAATATGACGTCACTTCCTACTTTGGCCTGAGAATGTGATAGATATGGTGTTTCAAATACAGTTGGTGCTGCCATAGCCACAGCTATCTTACTGATTATGGAATAGTGACTGAAAATGACAAAACGCAGACAGTTGATAGATCAAAGTTGTGGAGAGAACGCAAACATCTGTATATTTGTATGGCTGTCAACAATGGTGTTGTGCCATCAACTCTTGCATCAAAAGAACCAGCAGCCATGGTGCATTCAAGGTGGTTAACTATGCCCAATAGAATTCTGAGACTATATTTCTACCTTGAATTCATCAGAGGAGTTAAAGATCATGACAGAATATATCATGAAAGTGTATGCTCCAACTTGGTTTAGCATTAAACTGAGACCCCAATGTTTCTATGGAGCTCAACACCTGTGGAATGTTATTCGTCTCTCCAGGTACCTTCCAGAAAATGTTTGAAAATCAGTCGATAAATGTATTCAGCATAACGGGTATTTTGGTCACCCAGAAAATATTCTGTTGGCAATGATGAAAGATGAAAGGAAAAAAATAAGGAACTAGCCCTCAAGAGAATTGCAAGATCAAGAGAAGTGAAAACTAAAGGAGTAAGAAAGTTCCAAATTCCAACATTGAATTTCAATACTGAGGACTATTATGAAATGGTTGACTGGATCGAAATTCCGAGATGTGAACCTCCACTAACAAGAATTTTCACAGATCATGAAATTGAGGAAGGCTTTAGAAGCAGAGCCGAATCAGTTTTTGAATTGGATAAGTTTCCCTGCCATACACAAGCGGTTGAGAAACATAAAAATTGTCACTGAAACATCAGTGACAGAGTGTGGAAAACTTCGCCAGGATGGATACATTCGTACTAAGATTGAATCACGAAAGCAAATCGCTAAATACAGCAAAAAGAGGGTCTGGAATGCTTAACTCTATGTTCTTTTGTTCCACAGTGCAATTATTTACTTGTAAAATGCAATTCTTATGGTATAACTGAGCAATAAATTTTCTTGTATTTTTTAATATATGCATTTTCAGTCAAATTGACAACTTTTCGGCGGCAAAGGAAAATGGCTCTGAAAAATACTAAAACCTTTTCTAAACTTACTTTTACATATAGGAGCAACTTTTTAGCACTCTCGAATAGAAAACTGTATATGTCACTACACCCTAATGTCTATGTCTCCGATGAACACAACAGTGTGATTAGCACACAGGTCTTGTAAATGCAGATCCTAGTCCTGTCTGTGATGCCACGATCAAACCACACTCTATTCTCCAACCTTCCAAAAGCTACAGATGCCTTCTGAATTTGTCTGCAAATTTCAGTGTCAAGACAGCCATCACTCAACAGAGAACTACCAAGGTAGACAAACGAATCAACTACTCCTAGTCTAACACCACAGACCATGATCTTCGGCTCCACATATGACTGGCCTGGTGCAGGAGTAAACATCACCTTTGTTTTGGACAGACTGATTCTCAGACCAAAAGCAGTGCAGAAGTCAGCAAAGCTATCCATTATATGCTGCATATCAGTCTCAGTGTGCGACAAAAAATCAGCATCGTCTGCATACAGTAACTCCTTGACCAAGACATGATGCAGTTTGGTTCTGGCATTAAATCTTCTAAGATTAAAAGTGCGACCTGTGGTTTGAAACTTTAACATGACACTCTTATCACAATCCCGAAACGCATGAGTAAATGAGTAAGTAGAGCAACAAAATATATAGAGAAAAGAGTAGGGGCAGAAATATCACCTTGTTTGACACCATTGTCAACTGGGATTTCATTAGACAATTTTCCGTTAAATGAGACTCGAGCTTTCATGTCCCTGTGCAATTCCTTGAATATTATAACCAAGGTTGGTGGACACCCTACTTTCTCTAAGATCAACCAGAGAGCATCCCTGTTGACGGTGTCAAATGCTTTGGTGAGATCCACAAACACTTGATACAGTGGTATCTGTTGTTCAATGCATTTCTCCTAGACTTGCCGGACTGAAAAAATCATATCCATAGTTCCTCTGCCAGACCTAAAGTCACTTTGTGACCCTTGAATAGCATTAGGACAAACATCCTCCAGTAACCTGTTTAATAGAAGTCGTGCAAGAACTTTCCCAGCAGCTTCCAAAAGCATGATACCATGGTAGTGGTCACAAACACCCTTCTGTCCCTTTCTTTTAAACAGGGTCACCAAGACACCATCAATCCAATCCTGTGGAACAGAAGCACCTTCCCAGATTTCCTCAACAAAACCAAGGATAGCATTAGCAATATTCACACTTCCAATCTTAAGAAGTTCCACCGGAACACCATCCAAACCAGGTGCCTTGCCACTGCTGATTTGTGCGATAGCCAACTGCACCTCAACCAGACTAGGCAAACGATCCATTCTGAATATGATATCATATTGTGGTAGGCTATCAATTGCATCAGCATCTACTGCTGAGGGATTGTGAAACACATCAGTAAAGTGCTCTTGTCATCTTTTCGAGATATTTTTCTGGATCCTTAATGACAACAGAACCATTTTTCGACATCAGGCGAGATATTGAAGAGGTAGGAGGACGAAATACTTGGCGCAGGAGTCCATAAAATTCCTTCGAATTCTTTGTGTCAAACGTCTTTTGGATCTGCTCCGTTATATTCATCCACCATTGTTTTTTCATTTTTCTTAGCTCACGTTGCAATGTGGTTTTGACCTCTTTTTATTGTTGCAAATTAGTTGTATGATCAGAATGATCTTCACGAAGTAAAGATTCATAAATTGTCTGTTTATTCATCAGCAACTGATTAATTTCAAGATTGTTGTCGTTAAACCAGTCTTTGTTCTTATCCCTCTTGAAGCCAAGAACTTCAGCACCAGCACAATAAAACTGTGTCTTAAAATTCACCAATGTACCATCAAATGCAAGATTATCAAGCTTTTCCACCATACTCTTTTGAACTTCAGGCAACTTTAACTTGGCAACATCAATATGGCTAGGCACCTTAATGCCACTATGACAAACTTTCTTACGGATTCGTAGATTAAACTTTCATCTCACCAACTTGTGATCGGTGTCACATTCAACACTGCGTATGACACCAACAGTATATGCATCTCGAAGGTTGTGTTTTCGAGTTATGATGAAGTCAATTAGGTGACCATGCTTTGAACATGGATGTATCCAAGTAGCTTTGTGCTTTAGTTTACAGTGAAAAAAGTGTTACAGATAGCGAGATTAAATTCTGAACACAGCTCTAATAGCTTAAGGCTATTAACATTCATGGTACCGATACCATAGCGGCCAAGAGCACTCCAGGTCTCATAGTCTTTCCCAATACAGGCATTGAAATCACCAAGAAGTTTTTCATTAATTGGTGTAGATGCAACAATGGAACACAGAAACTCATAGAAACACAAGATGTCATCTTCATTTGCTTGAAGGGTTGGTGCATAGACCGAAAGAATAGTGATGAATCTGTTATGTGAGAGAGGAACATGAAGTTTCATGATGCGATTATAGATACTGGAAGGAAATTCCATAGTATCAACTAAGGATGTTTTAATTGCAAAACCGACACCACCATTTCTACGGATACCCCCAGGTTTACCAATCCAGAAGAAAGTGTAGCCTGATGATACTTCTGTCATTTGATCTTCTCCCGGGAGACGGGTTTCTGATAGAGTAACAACATCTATATCAAGTCTCTATAGCTCTGCAGTGACAAACGCTGTCTTGCGCTCTGGACAGTTGGATGACCCTTTATCAGAAGAGTGCGTACATTCCAACAGCATAAATTGAATTTTACTTCTTTTTGAAGATACATTTTTGTTTCTTCCTATTTACAACCAGTTACTGTATGACAGACAATTTTTAGTGCACCTTTTCTAGCACTTTCCCAAGAAACTGGGTGAGCAGTGCTCTCCCTGAATAGGAACCCCCACTGGAGTTGGCCTCTGTCGTGCACAACAACGGTGTTAAGATAGGGTTCCTGCCGCCTCTGTGCAAATTTGTGAATGTACCTCCAACTGGTCAAGTCTGTACACGTTGCAACTTCTCCATCGCCATATGACTTGCAATAAAAATGAATAACAGATAAAGATAAGATAGAAAAAGATAAGAGATAAAAGATAGATCTTAAGTAACATCTGTACATCGTTGTATTATTGACAAGTGCTTGTATGACACGAGTGCCACTCTCTAAGTCTCTGCAACAATAATCCATTGCAAGATGACTGGTACTTGCTTTGACCGCAGATCTTTCGTAACAGTTGCCCTCTCCTAAACGGATTGCCTCCATCACGGCTTGCAGTAGCTCCTTCTACCCCACTAATGTCATTTACCCATGACTGAGACTAAGTTAGCTGGGCACCAGAGTATGGTCCACATGCCGGTGGGTCATGAATTCTGCAGTCAACAGGGCCTAAGCTCCTCTGGAGGTTTCTGTCAGGGTTACCTCACCCTTAACCTCAAGGATTGGTGTGGGCATGTGTTATAAGCACACAGATGCTCTAGCGTCATATATAGCTTCTCCCAATCTAATCCCCCCGTGCACGTCGTGAGTTCTGCTACACTAACGGGACTCTAGTGAATGGCGAGTGTTCAGTGCCAGAAAACTGAATGCCCACTGCCTTGTGGAATAAGGTTTTGGAACATATATATACATATATATATATATATATATATATATATATATATATATATATATATATATATGAGATATATATGTGTGTATATATATATATGTATATATATATGTGTATATATATATGTGTATATATATATATGTATACATATATATATGTATATATATACATATATATATACATATATATATATATACACACATATAATATACATATATATATACATATATATCTATCTATATACATATACATATATATACACATATATATATATATACGCACACACATAATACTGTATGTGGATGACTATAATGCTCCTCATCTTGAGTTGAGCATATTGAGAAGTGATACACGAATTACCATTAGCGTATAAAGCGATGCTCTTTGTGTAAACAAATCGAGCTTAGGTATTTCGGACGATGTCAAAACATCGTTAATTCACAACTCGCACAGCAGCTGCCGATTAGCGTAATGGTTAGGAGCCTTGACTGTCATACAGGTGGTCGGGTTTCGATCCTGGCTTGAGGTAGTTGGCTATCTAGCCGCACTGATGAGCTGTGAAACAGCGAAACAGTACTGTATGTGGATGACTATATATATATATATATATATATATATATATATATATATATATATATATATAATGTCATAATACCTATTCTTTTATACCTACAGACACTAGTGTTTCATGTTTATACTATCATCAGTGTAGGATTACAATTCCTGCTGATTGGAAAATTTGAATCCAACTATGAAGCCATCCTTGACTCCATTTACTAAGCCTCTACCTCTGAGCCACCAAACAATTGTGCTCAATTCATAGTGTTTGAATAAGAGGAAGTTGTGAATATTGTATAAATGCTAGTTGACTACTTCTTAGTTTGTCATGGTGTGCTTAGGTCGTGGTGTGTATTTTACTACGACGGTCATTTTTAATTTGTAAACAATTTCATACACGCTGTCTGGCGGCAGACAAGCAGCACAACTGACCTGTGCTAAAAATAGCGAAAACCCTTTCTTTATTTCGAACTGAAGAGAAAGTAACGTAAATCCAACCCTTTCTTTATTAAACAAAATAGAGAAGACTTTAATTCCAAGCTGAATCGAACATAAACACAATAAATTTACATTGGAAACTGTTTATTGTGATGGATTCGGTGAGGAATTAATTCGATTAAGTTGTTTTTGTTTTTTTTTACTGAGAACAGTGCCTGTTGTAACAATACTATCTCATAAATTCTGCGTGTCTGTGGCCAGCGGTTAACCTGGTCAGGGAGCAGGAAGCGCCTGAATGCGACTTAGATGTTCCCAATGAAATCGATGAGCTCAGCAGCCTCAGAGTCTCATTAGTGGCAGTAGTTAAAACAGCCTTTCTCATGGCTACCTTTTCCACATTAATTATGTGAATCACAAACTACCATGCAACAATTACTGACTGACTGCTCCTTGAGACTACTCTTCTTCGATCAGCCGACTCCAGCTCACTCCTGCGGTTTCCAGCACCTCCTACAGCCTTCCAACGCCTGCTGTAGCTTCTTACAGCCCTTTCCGGCGCCTTCTACAGCCTTTACCAGCGACTCCTGCCACCCTCAGCAGCTTTCTAGTACCAGTTGATGTCAGGCTACCCACTCCAAAGCCTGTCAATGTCTGATAACTTATACCAGTGCCCACTGAAGTCCAGCTCAGCAGCCTGCTGACACTCACCTTCCAGAGCCCACTGATTCCCAGCTTAGCAGCCCATTGATGCTCACCTTCCTTTTGCTATTGCTGTTATTTTTGCCTTCGCGTCTAATATGGATTGGATTTATCGCCTTTCACTCCCTTCTGAAACAAGTTTATACTTCCTAGCCAGTACCCATCTTTAAGTATTCTTAAAGGGCTTGATAATTATATATATATATATATATATGTATGTTTGTGTATGTGTGTGTGTGTGTGTAAAATCGAGAAGTAAATATTAAGTTTACAAGTTTCAAGCTCCTGTAAACTTAAAAAGAATAAAAATATTAATATTTATATCGTACTCCCAGCCAGAAGTTTAATACCACCAAAATAGGAAATAGAAATTGTCATAAAAGAACACAAAGACTATAAGTTATGATTTACAAGAATTTATTATTTGACCGGAAATAATAATATCCTACTGAATAATAAATCCTTGTAAAATTTAATTTACAGTCTATATATATATATATATATATATTTGTTTACTGTTTTTTGGGGAAAGAATTCCAACAAAGTGCTCGATTACAAAGAAAAACTTTTTTCGATATAAGAGCTTAATATTTATTTATTTAATAGTACAGAATTCAGAAAAAACATTAGTACCGTCGGTTTCAAGCCCAACATAAAGGAGACCAGTTAATGGTAAAACGTAAATGATGTTAGGCTCTCGTCAGCCATGTTGTTTCTGTCTGAGGAAAAAATTTTCAGGCCCGCATTTATTTTTTTATAATGATGTTCATTTTTATTTAACTATAGCTTATTGCTATCTCTGTATATTTTATTTTATTCTAATATGAACTTTTTAATTTTTTATTTAATGCATTTAAGTAAATATGTACTGTTCTGTTTTTGCTTGGTTTCCGGTCTGCCTTCTGTTAATTTTAGCTGGTGTAAGAGAGATAATTACTTTATCTTATTTGTTTCAGTTAAGGGGAGATAATCCATGTTTCAGTTGGTCCAAGGGAGGTAATTAATCTATTTTATTCATTTTTTAAACTTTTTTATTTTATTTTATTTTATTTTAAATAGTTTAGGGAGGTATGCAGCCTATTTGATTTCTAAGTCTTTTATATATGTGTATTGTATTCTTTAAAGTAGCCATAATTTTTATACTTAATTTATACTTAATATTTATACTTACAATTGTCTAAATGTCCATTTTCACTTTACTAATTTATGCGCTAAGTTGACTGCATCTAGAATACTCTTGAAGAAATTCCTTTAGGTGGGGTCTTCGTTCGTTGTTCGGTCCTCCCAGTTTATTAGGAGCACTTGTAAACAGGCTTTGAAGATCTCATTGCATACGTTCAAACTGGTTTTTTGAGGGTCATTAATAGTCTTTATAATGTGGTACTTCTCTGCATCACAAAGGGAGCATCGTTTTGAGGCTGGTGAATATGCTGGTCTTCTCTCTATGATCCTCCATTTAATGCTGAAAAGTGCTTCATTATCTTTTAGCTGCCATACTCGGGCGGCTAGTGCTGTCTTTACCCTTGTTTTTGCCCTGAAGGAACTGTTGGGCATGTAAAATCTCTGTTTAAACGTCCCTTTCGTCATACCTATGTATATTTCTGGTGTGTGTGTATATATAAATATATATATATATATATATATATATATATATATATATGTGGGGAAATATAAGATATTTTGTAATTCATATGCAAAACTAAGAAAATAAATGACTATGATTGAAACATTTTATGGCTGTAAAAAAGTGCCAAAAATAGTGTCTTGATAATGAATGATCCCCTTAAAGTGCAACCTTAAGGGCAAATGTCACATAGCCCACAATTCAGGTTATTACTTTTCCAACGAGCCTTCATTTGTTAAATTCTGATCGATTGTCGCTTAGATTTGGAACTTATAAAATTGCCAAAAAAAGGTGATATATCTATCTATCTATCTATCTATCTATCTATATATATATATATATATATATATATATATATATATCTATATATATATATCTATATCTATATCTATATATATATATATATATATATATATATATATATATATATAAAAGAAAAATAGGAGTATGGAATGAAGTCACAAAACTATATATTGGTGGATATAGATTGGTTCATTTATTGAATAAGGGAATACAAGCAATTATTTGGGGGATAGAAGGGACTCTTTATGCCAAGGCATTTCAAAACCTAATGCTTCTCATCAGAAGAGTAGAGAAGATGCTAGGTAGCATGGTAGAATTACGGTATCTAGCGTAGGGTTCATTAGGGATGAAAAAGATAAATTGAAATTATAGAATGTTGGGGGGAGCTTTATTAAATTCTAAGTAAAGGAGAAGCTTGTTATATATAGTATGATGTAAGAAAAAAATGTATATGGTCTTTACCATAGTCTTAAATTTAAGGGGTATATGTTTTAGGGTTACAATGGGGGTATATCGTGGCTGCGTGATAGTTCTTTTTAAACGGTTTGTGAGGTGTCTATTATCTATGGAGTGGTATTTTTGATAGGTGCAACCGAGACGGCAAACAACAACTATAAAATCGCATATAATTTTGGGAGGGGTAGTTTTAAGGCTATAATATTGAATTTCAAAGCTTGGTATATGTTAGGTGCTATGTGCCAATATTTCTAAGTTTCTTATGTTATGGTATAAGGAGTCTGGGCATAAGGGGGAGGTAGAAAGATAGAATGGCAATGTCTTTGGGTGCGTTTAACTGGATGAAAATAGGTGTTTGGATACAAATAATTGGTGCGGTGGAAGAATAAGGGGAATTTTCTACTTATAAAAATGATAATAATATCAATAATAATAGAGCAATTATAATAATGACAATAATAATAATAATGATAACAATAATGATAATAATGTTACCAATAGCAATGATAAAAGTAATACCTATGATGATGGTATAACAATGAAAATGGTGATAATAGTAATGGTGATAATAGCAATGACGGGGATATAATAATAATAATAATAATAATAATAATAATGATAATAATAATAATAGTATTGAAAATAAACCAATAATATATATATATATATATATATATATATATATATATATATATATATATATATATGGATATATCTATACTCGTAGCCAAATTGAATATTGAAATGCTCATATCGTTGGTTCTATGGTTCTATGGGATAAAACTACATGAAAATTTGCAGACTTTTTGAAGATTATAGTACTATTCTATGGTTAAAATTTTATGACAATTGGTAAAATAGAACATTTTCAAACCAATTAAATATGCCCAAGTTTGCCTACATTTGTATATATAGTGTCCTGGCAGGCCAGCTTTAGGTTTGCTGCTTTGGGATGAATTTTGCTTAGGGTATTTTTCCTTGGCTGTCTCCCCTGGGGCCTTGCCAGGCCACTTATATACTAGGAGGTTGCTAGGTGTTGCCCGATCGTAAAATATGCGTAAATATTATATTTTAACTCATACAGAAACTGAGACATGTGCGTGCGAGCATTGTTTTTTTCTAATCAGTTGACTTTTTGTAAGTAAAAAAAATAATACTCGAGCTAAGATCGAAACTAAAACCTAAAGTCAGTGAGTCAAGTATTATACCATTAAGCTAGCTTGACATGATCTTTAAAAAATATATTCAAACCTACTTATTCTTAACATAAGGAATCTGCCATGTGAACCATTCATGCATGCACATTCGTGAAACAGTTGACAAGCAGATATAAATCCAATGACCCCTCAAATACCATTTTTTCAACTTTTACCCCCTGGTAACACTTTTTTCTGGATGAAAGGCAATTAGAAAGTTTCCACATGTCTGAATACCCTATATACCAAATTTCAAATCTGTAGATAAAAAATTCGCTGAGTATATAGGTTGAGAATTGTTCTCACACACACATTCTCACTTTTATAGATATAGCAGAAGATGTACCCGGCGTTGCCTGGTATTTAACATAATGCTACATTGCTTAATAAAAACAGAAAGAAACTGAGACATGTGCATGTGAGCATTATGTTTTTTCTAAGCAATTCATTTCTTGTAAGTCAAAAAAATACTCCAGCGTAGATTGAAACCAAAACCGAAAGACAGTAAATCAAGAAGGATAACCATTAGCCCAACTGAACACAAACCTTTTTTTTAACATAATGTGAACGATTATCGCATATCCATCAAAAATCTATTGAGTATATAGGTTGAGAAGTTACCTCACACCACACAGATTCTCACTATGATAGATATACACGTAAATTGTCGCCCTAGAAAAGACGACATGATTCCATTTTCGTTTGATGAAAACCAATTTTCTTTTTTTTTTGTTGCAGACCATCTACTAGTTAGCCAGCTGTGTACAAATCCTGAGAGCGATAGGAGGCTTCTATCATGTCCGAAAATGACACAATGTTCAACGAGCCAGATTAGAGATGTGCCACTGTACAACTTATGCTCTTTACCAATCCAAGTTATGAAAATAGGGTCATTACCAGCATGCTCAAAATGCGAATCTGGATGATTCAACACTTGAGGGCACAGCTCAACAGAGTTTCCAGCCAGGGTTATGGTGTGGTTTCAAGTGAGGGCCACATCATGCCACCTCACATCTTTGAAGTCAGCTTGAATCAATGCCAAAGTGTACCTGGATGTACTGAAGAGTATGATGATCCCCTGGTGCAATCAGGTGGTCGCTGGCATACTCTGTGGCAGCAGGATTCGGAGCTGGCCCATAAGCCCAAAGAGATCCAGGCTTGGCTTCATAAGGAGTGCTATTACATTGTACCCTTCTTTCACTGCCGCCCCCCTCCTCCTCCCCCGACCCGACCTGAACCCGCTTGACTACTTTGTTTAGTCATATGTCGAGAACATCACCAACATGGCCTCTCAAAACACCAAAGCCAGCCTGATCACCATCATCTGTTGAGTGTTCGCCAAACTCCCACCAGCGCTTGTAGAAAAGTTATGCTCTCAGTTAGGGATCCGTATCAAGATGTGGATTGAGACTGAAGGCGGCTACATTAAATAGATGTAAGCTCTACTATATAATTAAGTTACCTGAATTAATTTTTCAATAAAAGTTTTAAAATAAAGTTGTAGCATTGTTTTCTTTAGTGAGACTAATTAATCATTCCACTCTGTACTATTTATATAAAGCTGTGCCCTCAAGTGTTGAATCATCCAGATTCGCATTTTGAGTGTGCTGGTAATGACCCTATTTTCATAACTTGGATTGGTATATATAAAAAAAAAAAAAAAAATTCACAAAAATTCCAAGGTGTAGTTATTGAGAAAAGTGAGGACAGACGAATGGACAAGGGTGAATTTACAGGTCCGCCCTCTATTTGTCGGGAACCAATAATAATTAATTAATACAATGTTCGTTTTCCAAATGAATATTCAAATTAGTTAACCTTGCAACTGATGTACATAAAATGTGTGTGTGTCTATTGTGTAGCACAAAGTGGAAGAGCACGACCTGTACAGTGTGCGCACGGACACACACGTTCACATCTGTGGTGGCGATCATTGACTCAGCCCTAAGGATTCAGCAAACGTCAGAGATATCTACAGGAATTTACATTTAGTGCACACGCAAGAATTGACATCTGTGACTCTGCAGAATGCAACAATCGCTAGATGCACGGTCGCAGAAAACAACCAGAAAAAAAAAAAAAATGACAACATTCGACATTTTCTCAGACATAGAAGATCTGAGATGTCACTTGAAAAGAACAATAAACAATTCATTTTTATTTTTTTTGCTCATATTACTTCGTTTTATCTTAGTGTAGAAGAATAAAAATACATAATAAATTTACTTGTTTACAAAGAATTGAAAAAGATAAGGGATGAGGTACTACAGCAATTTACACATTGCAAAAGGTTTCGGAATTGATAAAAGTCTTTCATGTGTTGACTATGATCGTGGATTCTAATCACATGCCCTCCCCACATCATGCACAATTTGCATCTGCTTCGTGTTTGGTTGAATAGTGGACAAATGGACTATGTAGGATTATGGTTGGATTAATAATCCATCGAGAGGATATATCTTTTGGGCGGTTGATAAGTGAGGAGCACTGTTTCAAACTGATAAAACGAAAGTAAGAAAGAAAAAGGGAAATGAAATAGTTAAATATTTTTTTGTTTTTAGTGAAACAGATTTGATGGAGCAAATGCTTTGAGCTGTCCATGAAGTTGGGATTAATTTATGAACTGTTGGACTTGTATTTTGAATCTCTTGATTTTATAGGAATTTTTTATAAATTGCTTGACTATTAATTCTGATAGAAAAAAAAGAATATGTTGTTGTGGGAGCTTGAAGCCAAGTGTGACTGCTTATGGAAATGATGATTGATATATATTTTTGTGAATATGTGGATGTGCTTTGTTTAAAAAGAAAATCAAAAATCAAATAATTTATACAAGGATCGTTCCAAAAGTAAAACCTCCTAATTATTTTACTAAAAAAAGCGAAAGGTTACGAAGACAGGAGCGGTACCATCAAAACAAGTTACATTTTATGTTTCAGAATTTACTTTTCTACATAGTTACCAATATCCTCCGTGCACTTTAGCCAGGAATTCGATGACGCAAGTCTGCTTCTGATGCACGTTCATGGCAGGTGTTGCTTTCTTAGAGTCACAGCCGTCAATATCTGCAACAGAGAGATGATGGAACTTTCAGGTCATGAATGCATAAGATCAGTCATCATAACAATGCAAATTGCATTCCTTTCTGGTCCATGGAGGTAGAATAAAAAATAGGAGACATTATTTTTCGAACGCACCTCATATATGTAAAAAAAAAGAGCATATATTTCTGTAACACGCCTAAAAAAGTGTGTGTTGTTTGGAGCCGGCGATAAGAGTAGTAAGCATGTGATTTTTAGCCAAATTGATGTTTATGGATATGGTGAATGAAAGACAAGGATTGATAAAATTGGGTCATTTAGTTGGCAATTAAATCGTTTTGAGAATGTATCCATTGTTCATTATATTAAATATGCAAATGAGGTTTAGGAAGACAATCTGCGTTAAGATGTTTTTGTTGAGATTGTAAATGCGAAGAGCATATAAGAAAGCAAAGTAATTTGAATCAATCAGAGAGATTTTAGTTCAGTTTGTGGATTGGAGATACTCCTCTAGGACCAAAACCAGAGGGCACTGGTACTAATGACAATGACTGGGACTGTTAAGGGTGGAAGGAACTGAGTAAAAAAAAATCCGAGGTGATATTACGAAAGTAATGATACGACTCTTTGGCTTTTTGATTAGACGTAAAGAATCTGTTCTTACATTTTCTGTTCTCAGTCAGTGCAGAAGACTGAACATTCTAGAGTGAAACAATTTTCATTTTTGTCATAATCCAAAGTGCCTCTTTTTGTACTGTTGGATTTTCTCCACATCAGAAACTGACTCCATGTTTAACTATACCCTTGTGAAGAGGCAAGTAAATATTGTTGGCAAGTGTTACTAAAAATCAAACAAGGAGTTTGTATTATCTAATTAATTTGAATTGGAGAGTGTACACTCCCGTATATGCATATGACTTAGACTTATTTAAATACATCCAATAATTTAAGAAATTAGTCATTAAAACAACATTTAGTAAAATCTTAAACTTTTTATACATTTGATTCTTGTACAGCCATAGTCAAAATTATGGAGCACCTATAAAAAACTTAGATAATAATTAAAGCCTATGCATTTAAAGATTAAGAATTGTACAGTGAAAAGTTAAAAGAAATGTAAAATATTTAACAGTAGATTGTATTATCTATTTGCTTCAAAGCATCTTTCAAGAGTTTTAGATGAGTTTCATACTAAATTCATTCCAATATTCAAAATGATTCATTATCATACTAAAAGTTGTTTCTTATTTTTCAGGTAATATTTGATTCCTGCCAGTGCTATAATAGTATATTTAATTGAAAATCCCTCCAAAGAAGCAGCTTTCAGAGATTAAAAGGGCACAAATTATTGCTTTATCTGGTGAAGAAAATTCTCAAGTAGAAATTGCCAGGAGGATGGAATGTTCAAGGAAGGGAGTTAAAACAACAATTAAAAGATACAAGGAAACAAAGTCTTTCAAAAACAGAAAAGGACAAAGCCGTAAAATGTCTACAACCGCTAGGGAAGACAGACCTTTGAAAAAAGCATCCCTCGCAAATAGGAAAAAAAGTTCTGCTGCTGAACTTAGAGAAGATGCAAACAAAAACATATCAGCTAGAACAGTGAGAAGAAGGTTATTAGAAGCGGGATTAAAGGGATACAAAGCAAGGAGGAAGCCATACTTGTCTCAGGACAACAAGAATAACGACTGGAATTTGCAAAAACCATGAAAATCGGACACCTAATGATTGGTCCAAAATTGTTTGGTCTGACGAAAGTAACTTAGAGATAAATTGACAGCTTCCATTTCCTTATCTTTGAAAGGAACAATTGAAATGTTTATGTGAATACACATCCATAACATCTATTAAAAAATTGTAGCAAATTCTCATTTCTTTATCAGATTTTTGGCACCCCTGAAGCGGTTTATGTGCTCCATAGGGAAGGAGACGCATTTCATCCTGATTGTGTGGTTCCAACTGTCAAATTTAGAGGAGGAAACGTAATGGGTTGGGGTTGCATGGCTTTTTCAGGTACTGGACTGTTGTGCACATGTGAGGGCAGAATGAACACCACAATTTATACTAATATTCTGTACCGGGTTTACCAAACCTCTTTGACTAAAATGTTTAATAATAACATTACAAGTGATGTAATCTTCCAACAATACAATGCCCCATATTATACGTCAAAATTTTCAATGGGTTGGTTTGAGAAAAAAAGGGATTATAGTGATGAAGTGGCCCCTTCAATCCCCAGACCTAAATCCCATTGAAACTTTGTGGTCCCATCTATGGAAAAAAGTGAGAATGCACAAATGTTCATATAAAAAAAAAATTAGAAGTCAAACTTCATAAAAGAGGCAGAAAATAGATTTTACCACCTGCAACAATTTAGTCAATAAAATGCAAAAACGAATAAAAGCTGTTATAAAGGCAAAAGAAGGACATTCCAAATGTTGATTTTTGTTAAAATAGATTAATTAATGTTTACTCCACTATTCTTAACCTTAAAATATATAAGTTTGAATCATAATTTCGATTTTTCATTGGTGCTCCATAAGTTTGACCATGACTGTATATTTAAGGTTTGATATTTTAACAATTGTAATATGATTGCTCATTTCAGTGTGAATGTCTTTAAAAATAATGGAATCATTAAAGCAAACTGTTATCATTTCTCTATTGTTCCTCCTCGATCTGTCAACTTTTATATGAGGCCCGAACAAAGACAGATTAGCGAGTTTGTCATTGCTTTCCAATTAACAACAATTAAGTCTTATTCTAAAAAGAAATTTTCATGGCTTTTAATGTTTCATTTCAGGAAAGAAAAAGCCCAGTTTAAGGGCGCCACCAAGACCTACAAGACAACTGAACGACCGACCATGATCATCATGACAGTGAAAAATAGACACGCATTTGCTCTGCTATCGAAATCCGAGTCAGTAAAAACAGTTGATCTTGGCTTTAAAGCTTAAAAATGATAGAATTCAGTCTATGCTTGAGAGACTTGTTTTCTGACATGAATAATCGTAAAAATCTTCATCACGTTTACAGCTTCTCGCAGTGCAGATCAACAGAGTTTATGAGATAATTCCAAAAATGCTACAGCTTGTTTAGTATTTGTTAAAGTCACTGTCGTGGCATAAATATTTAAATTATTTGGAATATTGTGCTCATCTTTGATGTTATTTTCACAATGTTTTGGCCGAATGTAACCTCCAACTATTTTCTGGTGTATTTTGTCAAACTCGGGAATCTTTATACCATACTTGGGAATCTGCACGAAATATCTAACAGAAACCTTTATTTATCCTCTAGCTGTAGATAATTCTCGTTTCATAAGTCTACAAGCAATTGAGGACCACTTGTGAATTTGATATTCCCATGAAACTTCCTGTTTCGAAGAAAGCTTGTTTAACTCTAGATGAGTGCCGCTTTGTCAATAATTTCTTATCCCCCAAAATTCTGAAATATAATATTTCAGTTTATTTATTACAGATTTTTAATCAGATTTTTAGCAAATATCTTAAACTTCTTTACCGTTAACTCATGCATGGAGTATTGTTGCCGAATCTGGGCTGGAGCAGCTACCATTAGTCTCTCACAAAAAACGAGTCTTAAATATAATAAGTCCAACATCATCAGCCAAGCTCCAATATCTGTTCCCTCACCACAAGTTGTATTCCTGTGTTTGTTTTACAAGTACTTTAATGGAATGTGCTCTGATGAGCTCATAACACTTGTGTCCCCCCTCGACGTACATACTTCTAACTAACCCAAACCAGCAAAATCCCACCCCTTTATTGTTGAGGTCCCTAGATAATGGAAAGCCTTCTACTCTAATAGTTTTTATTCACTCCAATCGCAACCTTAACTGTACTAAGCTGCAGAAGTTTAATTGTAATGTGAACAGACATCTCGTTGCTCAACTCCCCACAGTTCCTTGTTATGCAGGATCATAATAGTAGCCCACTTATATCCAAGAGTAAAAAGAAATGAAATAGTTCAAAATATTGAAATTATTTGATGTCACTAAATCTTCCTTTTATTGATATGAAAATTATCTGAAATATTTCGAGATAAATCAATTCATAGTTTATTTGCTTTCCTCTGGCTCTTTTGAACGATGGGCAGGGATCAATCTTATCTTCAATTTCCATAAATCTGTTTCCAATGATATTTTTCTTTTTATTGTTCATCAGATTGATTTTCAATATATAGAATAAAATCATTAGTTTTCTCCTGAGCATACTTTCAAGATGATTGCATTATAAAATATCAAACACAATTTTTCCAGGTAATAATATTTGTATAAAAGCAGGTTATGAAATACATGAAATTGAATCATCAGCCTCGCTGAGTGTATTTTCAAGTCAATTTTAATTTTGGTCTGAAATATTTTGAAACGCTCTTGTCAATTTTTTGATTCAGCTCTATTCTGTGTCGATCAGTGATAAAATACAAACATACAAATACCGAAGTACAATCTTTCTCTTTATATAATCACATCGCTGCAAACGTATTTGCCAGTTTGTAGAAGGTGCATTTTAAAGCATTGTAATTTATTTTATGCATATTGTTATTACTTAAACATACCACCATGATTAATTTATAAATTTTTTCTTTCAGATTATTAAAGCATCATTCATATTTTTCTGCAATATTCTTACTCGTATTGACCTGTAAAAAGATCGTTTTTAGTCAACAGAAAGGGAGTTATCTTTCATCATGATAATGTTCAGTCTCACACAACACAGGTCCTGGATATGATCTTAAACTATATCCAGTGGTGAGGCCCAGCTTGCGGGCTTTGGGGAGTGTGGAGCCACCCTTTAATTAACATTGCTCCCAGGTCCACTCTGACTCGGAGTTAGGACCCTGTTAGGGTCCCAACTATGGGTTAAATAGAAACCGCCTTAAAAACAACAAATATATTCTATATTAAAATTTTTTTCTTCAAAATCTTTGGATTCGGCATTAAATAACCTGAAAAATGTTGATATACCGTAAAACAAAACCAACCAACCAACCACACAACACTACTGACCAAATATCTTCTATGTTGCATATTCTGATCTAATTTATTCTGATTATCACTTATTTCGAGGATTATAAAATCATTTAGCTGTCCTTAGATGCACATCACGATTGAACATGAGTTAGTCATATTTCATATCAAAACCTAATTAATTTAAAAAGTGAAGCATTTATAAGCTTATTAACAGATTGAATCTAGTTAAAGAGAGATAAGGTCGTTATTGTTACGAATAATGATTTTCAAAAACACACAGATTTTCATTTTCAAAATTAAATTTTAAATCGGCAAAAACTTTTGCACTGAACTGATACCAGAAAAATCTTTGTTAAAGCTGCATAAATAAAAAAAAACAAAAAACGCCATTAATCTTTGTGGCACTTTGAATTAAAACCAATTTAAGCTTATACACATAACAATGAATGATATTCACTTGAATTATGTGCATATTCCAAAGAGCTTCGTTACATGCTTGAAAACAAAATTCTAACACACATCACGGTTTGAGATAAGCCTGCTAGGAATGGCATACCAGTCTCTATTTAAATTTGGTCAGCCATATTCTTTGGTGGCCGTCCTCTTGAATGAAATATTTTTGATATGATTTCTTTACATTGCTGGAGTATGATAGATGGGAAACATGTCCAAAGTGTGTTAATATATTTTTTTTTCGAATAACATTGATGGATCTGTTAATTTATCTTGTGATTTTCTCCTAGGATAGTCTTTAAACGTTTCGTTTCATAGACATTGAGCTGCTTATCATGCTCTGCTAGTATTGTCCACATTTCACTTGCATATGGTAGCTTCCACATTTCACTTGCATATGGTAGATATCCAATGTAAGGGTGCCTACATATGGAATTTTTGTGGTAAGAGTTGCACAATCTTCAACCACACCTCTTCTAAGTCAGCATTGTTAAATTCTATTGACATGTGGAGGTCCAGTACAACTGGAAGCAATGCCAAGATAAGCGGAGAGCATATACAGCACCTAAAATTCCCAAATGGTCAGCCATCTGATATTAGCCAGGCTCAACATTGCTTAACTTTAGTAATCTGACGAGAACTGGTGTGTCCACGTGATTATGTTGTACATATATATAGAGTTATAGCAACTATTAATGCATTGTAAAGTCTCAACTCCAGAGATACTAATACGTCCTTCCTACTCCCTTTTAGACGTCCAAATCAGGAAGTTACTATTTTTAATTCTTACAGGAAATAAAATTTTTTTTATGTATTTTAATGCTTTGTCTGTTAGTTTAATTTATATGACGTTTTGTTCATTATGGCCTCTCCATCAGAGAAGTGACAGTGTCTTATAGGGTGTGCCAAGTTTGAATCAAATTGAATATTCAAAGTTACAAGGTTCTTTCCCTTTCGGAGATGGAATACTGTTAGAATATTATTATTTATTATTACATATTTAAAATATCGCGTATAAATATGAGGTGTATCGCACTGACATTTCAAAGCATCACATGAACCTGATGATGAAAAGCTGGAATTCAGATCGTTTGATCAGCCGTTCGGGTATATAATTCCATATTTAAGAATGTAGGAAACAAAACATATATTAAAATATTAATCTGGTGTATCTACCACGTTTCTCTTTCCAAACATCGTCGTCAACGTGATAGGTTCCACACTATCAACGAAGCTTTAACCCCTGTCACATCACCGCAATGTTGCATTCCTGTGCCTGTTTTACAAGTACTTTAATGGAATGTGCCCTGATGAACTCCTAGCACTTGTGCCCCCTCAACGTACACACCCCTAACTAACCTGATAAACAGCAAAATTCCACCTCTTCACTGTTGAGGTCCTTAAATGCTGGAAAGCTTTCTACTCTAACAGTTTCTTTCCTGCTAGACATTGGAATTTTTACCGGTCTCCTGCTACCCGGACTATAGTGAAGTGCAGAAATTTAAATGCAATGTGAAAATGTGAACAGGCATATCATGCTGAACTCTTTATATAAGGTTCTTGTATATATGATCCCAAATAGTAACCTCTTACGTCCAAATGGTAATATGACTTCTTTGGGCTGAATAAGGGGGGAAAAATGTGTATAGATTCCCGATGTTATATTTGACTTGGTAATAGTCAGTTTAGAAAGAAAAAAAACACATTTAAGCTAAATTCAGGGGCGTCTGACAGCACCCTTTTCTTTCTCTCTTTGTGTCTCTTTGTCAATGTTCATTTGTCGGTTGTGTTAATTTATTTTTAATGGAAATCGCTCCAGACAGAGTATGAACCCAGTTGATGTAAGGAACTTAAAAAAGCACACACTTGAAAGTCAAAACCTAGCCAACAATAAATGTTAGATGGACAGATTCAGATCCAAGAAACAGCAATGCTTTCCCTTTTGTCAGAAACACCGTTCATGGAATGTGAAAACTAAAGCACAAAATAAGAAAATTATCGTCGCTATCAGTATATTTAACAATGTTTTGCAGAAATTAATTATCTCTTCATTTGAGAAGACGTTAAACTTGAAATGTCTGTGGCATCTGAAAAAAACAAAACAAAACAAAAACAAAATAATAAAAACAGCCCCCCCCCCCCAAAAAAAAGTGAGAGTCGATGTAGGAGTTATCCTCAGACCCTTCAGTTATATCGTTGCGGTTTTTTTAGGGGGTAGTTAAGTTACTTGTATTTTCGTGTCCAGACAATAATTACCTTTCTAATTTATTTTCACAGAAAGATATTTTTCCATTCCTTATTTCAGCTGGTCAGTTGACACCTCAATGAAAATTGACATCGTCTATCATCGACTATCAGCAGAATATACAGGGTGGAGCGATAAAATTGTCGGTCTAGAAAAGATGCTATGATTTCATTTCCGTTTGATGAAAACTGGTTTTCCTTTTTTGTCATAGACCATCTAATAGTTGGTCAATTGTGTACAAATCTCAAGAGTGATAGGAGCCTTCTATTACGTCTGAAAGTGACGCATTGTTCAACGAGCGAGATCAGAGATGCCCACTGTATAACTCATGCTATCTTCTACCGATCCAAGTTATGACAACAGGACCATTGCCAACACCCTCAAAATAAAAATCCGGACAGTTCAATGCTTAAAGGCACAGCTCAATGCATCGGACGACCCACGGTTATTGTCTTTGGTGTGGTTTCAAGTGAGGGAAACATCATGCCACCTCACATCTTTGAAGTACGCTTGAAAGTCAACACCGAAATGTACCTGGATATGCTGAAGAGTGTGGTGATCCCCTGTTGCAATTAGGTGGTTGCTGGCAGACACTGAGCGTGACAGTAGGACTCAGCGCCGGCCCACAAGTCCAAAGAGACCCAGACTTGGCATTATAAAAAGTGCTACAACTTTGTACCTTCTCTCACTAGCCCCCTTCTTCCCCCGATCTGAACCCGTTAGACTACTTGATTTGGTCATACATCGAGAACATGACTTCCCACAATACCAAAGCCAGCCTGATTGCTGTCATTTGCCAAGTATTCGCAAAGCTCCTGCTGGTGCTTGTGAAAAGGCAAGCTCCCAGTTTCAAACCCTATTGAGGCAGTGATTGACGCTGAAGGCGGCTACATTGAAAAGATGTCAGCTCTACTAGATAATTAAGTTACCTGAATTGAGTTTTTTTAATAAAAGTTTAAAAATAAAACTGTAGTATTATTTCCTTTAGAGCGACAAATTAATCGTTCTACCCTGTATTGAGCCAATAGTTGAGATGACTCCTTGGAACACGACTCAACATTTTCAAATCTAAACATACGCTGTGTCAAAATTTTTCGATGGGGATTGGTAATTTGTATTATTTGAATTATTCGGATTGGATATTATTCGCAGAACGTTTCGGCTAAAATGAAGCCTTCTAATCTTTCATGCAATCGTGTCGAACTCGAGAATCTGACCACATCTAGAAAATAGGGACACATTCTACACCTACGGGACGAAATAAAAATTATAGACAAGTAGACTTCTACCCGATGGAACAAGAGCAAGTTATCCTCTTTGGATTAAAGAAACAGTTCCGTTCAAAATTCAATACAGATTCCCGAGTTCAACAAAATACACCCGAATAAAGTTGGACGAAACTTCGGTGGAAATGTAATGAGAATAACATTTCAGATAAGAACCGTAGTTCAAATAATCCAACTAATACAAATCTAACCATATTAATTACTTTAACAAGCCAACCGGCTCTACAAAGATCACAAAGACATACCATACTGCACACATACACCAACTCGCATATATATATTGCAACACAATATCAAAAAATTAGCTGATTGATTTTATTAACAATTTGACTTTACTTATCACCTGGAACACTAATGCAATTTTCACTGTTTCTTTATATCCAAGGTGCATATATTTTGGAATAGATGCGTAAATGCATATGTGTGTGTATGTGTGTGTGCGCACGTTATTGTATGGATCACTATTTCAAGTCGTACCAAATATTTAAATTGCTGCAATTTGCAAATACATCGGAGGAATTTTATGAATGGAAGAGATACAATACTTGCGAAATAAGGATTTAAAAATGATTCATAAGTTCGTTGTAAACAAGCAACGAGAGACAACGGAAACAACTTTAGCAACAACGTGCTGGCTTCTAGGGCTTGTTCATGGTACCATTAAATTAACTAGTAACGTATAAGGCCTTCCATATTTATCATTATTGGATATATTATATTGGATGTATCGTGTTGAAGCAAAATAACCATTTCTAATAAGAATTCGCGATATGTTGCATTAGTGGGGTAGGTTATCTCAATATTCCATAAGAATCTTTCACTTAGTGATACAAGCACCCAAATTGGTTTGGTTTGGTTGTTTTTTGAACAAAATTTTTTAAATAAAATATATTTAATGTTTTCAAGTCGGTTTCTATTTAACCCATAGTTGGGACCTTAACAGGTACTACCACTCCGGGTCAGAGTGGACCTGGGAGCAATGGTAATTAAAGGGTGGCTTCATACTCCCCAAAGCTCGCAAGCTGGGGCCTCACCACTGGATATAGTTTAAGGCCATATCCAGGACCACCCAAATTGGTACAAATGACGTCAGAACATACATTTTAAGGAAAGAACGTTAGCCATCAGAGAATTCAAGATGACTACCTTACAAATTTCAATTTTGATGCTTGTATAACCACGCGAAAGATTGTTTCAGTAATCTGCCCCACTGCATAGTTCTTCAGCAAACTCACACTCTAATTAATATATATATATATATATATATATATATATATATATATATATATATATATATATATATATACCAAGTTAAAGGTATTCATAAGATAAAACTCATGAATTAAAACGAGGTTATTAAGAGTGCTCAATAAAAAAGAGAATACATGATATTTTTGTTTATATTGACAAATATTACATAGTCGCTACACTTAACATGCTAATGTTTCGGACAGTTGGTTGACTTCATTACGTCGCCTGATGAGTGACTTTTGGTTTCTTGCCAACCAATTATCCGAAATATTAGCATGTTCAGTGTAGCGACTATGTAATCTTTGTCTATATAAATAAAAATATTATATATATATATATATATATATATATATATATATTATCTGTTTTGCAAAAAACATTAATATGTCGCTATACATTCATGAGCATGTTTCGGTCAACCAGTTACAAGTAACTAGAAACATCTTCAATCGCCTTTGCTTATACAAAAGTTTATTCTACTTATGTAAAACAAATAAAAAGTATACCTGGCCCTACTCCGATATTGAGCACACTTGTATTAACCTCATTAAACTGCGTTGGTTGCTTTACCTCAGTAAAATATTAACCTCGGATACCTATGTATATTTATGCATGTACTTTTTGAATGTGAGATGGTATGTAATTATTTTCAAAATCAAACAACGGCGCAGCTCACACAAGGCAGTGGTTTTCATGACTTGTGCGAGCTGCGACGTTGTTTGATTGTGGAAATAATTATATATCATCTCCCATTCCAAAATTGTCATATTGATTTGCTCGCTTTGCTAGCTAGCGGATGACATCGTCTTAACCAGTGTAAATTCTTTCGTACAGGATATCGGCCTTGGTTCTAAGCAGTTCGATGACTACACCCCTTATTGAGAATAAGTAGATATATTTCACAGGTGGACTTTGCGGCGGTTTACATGATCTATGTTAGCTAATAGACTTTATTCTGTGTGGCACGGTGGCTTAACTGGCAGGATACTGCTATCGCATGCAAGCGACTCAGGTTTTTAATCCCGAGTTTGGATGTGTTCAACAAATGAGCCCAAACAAGGGCAAGATCTGGCTTGCTTGACTTGTGTAAGCTGTGACTTTGTTTGATTGCGGGAATAATTATATATATAGTAAGTTATGAAAATATAGTCATGACAAGCTCTACAACGACGTCTGCATTTTATTCACTTAAGGAATTCTTAACTTAAGTTATTGAATTCGATTATTACTTGTTTATATTTTCATAACTTACTACATAGCTTTACTCGGGGAATGAGCAATTTTGAAGTAAATACTAATAATCTATACATAATATATTATTATATATCCTTATTAGATTTTATGTGTATGCATAAAATAATATATGTGATATGCATAAGTTCAAACATATGGAAAACACGAAAATATTTTTCAGAAGTGCTTAATACATAGCAGAGCTTTATAAAAAAAAATATATAAGCATTAGAAACAGTCTACGCGGATAAAACAACGTTTCGACTTTAACAAGTCTCGTTAGATCTATAAAGCAAGTTTAAAATTACAATTGTAAGTATCTAAAAGATAGAAAATAATCTACCAGCCGAAAATTAACATTAAACATGTCATTTATTCTTTCTACGATCAGACGGCCCTTCCACATATTCTGCTTAGCGAGCTCGCGTACATTTAGCCTATGCACAATGCAGAAGATCTCATCCTATCCCCTTTCTTCACTACTCCAAAATTAATAACGCATTTTAAATACGCATATTAGATTTGCCGCAAGCAATTCAAAGCGACTTAAAATTTATGCACGCTCATCCTCTAACCACAAGTAATAATACCTCGTTCACACATTATTCACCGTACATTAAATATTTACATACACATATTATAGGGACAGTTAGCTATAGTAAACACACATTTATTCACTCATTTCCTCGCATCTATATTCCTGAATGAAAAGAAACTACTCTGAATTTAATTTATTACTATATTGATATTAACACAAGCTAAATTGAAGATTAAATCGGTGCTTATAAAATTTATTAATTTATATAAGGAAAATAGAAAGTTTTAATCTATAAAGTTATAAACTCATAAGTTTATGAATAAAACCTTAGTAAAACAAATATGATAATTAAATTAAATCAGTATATGTACAGAATCGCACTCTTATAGCCTAATTATGTAAGTTAACAAGAATAGAATAATTTTTTTTAAAAAAGCGATGAGATTATAATTAACTCTAAGGAAAATTTTTCCAAGAAATGAAAATATGACGGGAGCTTAATAGATAACTTCATATCAATTTTACACTAAGAATAATGCAGGGAGTCCATAAAATTTATTAATTCAATACGAGTACGCATTGCACGTATGTTAAATGTACATGACTTCGGCAAATGTGCTGGGGTGGATAAGAGATGCTGTCTAATTGTAGGAAGAATAAATGACATGTTTAATAAGGTTAATTTTGTAGCTGGCAGATTTTATTTTGTTCAATTTCTTTTGGATGATTTCAATTTTAATTTTGAACTCATTATATATATATATAAAGGGCGGAGGAATAAACATAGAGTAACAATTATATGTGTAAAAACAATATTTGTTAAAAATAAGTGAACTATACTATCTAATACTGTAGGTTTTCAGGAGAGAATTTGTACTACCGCCCTAATATGTTAAGTTTCTAGTGTACATTGTAACCCTCACTCTCCCCGAGCTAATTTTACTGTAAATCTGTTTTATGAAATTGCTAATCCCCGTGTATCTGCATATTTCTCTATATTAACTTCTACGATGCATTTGCATATCGCGGCAATTCTAGAATCTGTGTGTGTATATTAGTATTAATGTTAGCATAACTACTATACCTGTATAAAGTATAAGTTTATATATGCACGTGGTGTGTTTATATATTGCATATGCACAGCTGCAATCATATACAAGAGAATCTGTATTTGTATATGCATGTGTTTATGCACATATACTTAACTACGAAGGGGCTAATGTGCGTGTCTCTTTATATACATGTACTTATTAGATATGCGTTTTCATACATATGTACATATCATTTTAAATTTTGCATGTATGCTGCTCTTAGCGTATTTGTTTTAAAAAGTTTGTGTCACTGTGTAGATGGGAATGTGTTTTCTTTTTATGTGTGTGGATGTGAGTGTGTGTGTGCGTTTTTTCTTGGAATGTATGTTTAGTTATATAATGTGCCTAGTATACTAAAAGCTTTGAAAGTTCCAGGTCGTTCAAAACTCTCCGGTTATTCCTTAGTAGATCCGAAATGGAACCACAGCGTCCGGACGTCGGTCTTTTTGGTCATCGTTGTAGAAAAAGAAGATCTTGTGGTCATCAGTACCGGGTATGAAATCAGAATATCCAGGGTAGATACCGAACCGATATCGAAACCTGGCCGTATAGGACAGCTGGTTTGGATTAGCCCTGGGTACGGCCGGTGGTATCACCGCCACACGTTGCGTGACTCCGTCATTAGTAGGATACGTAGTTCCCTGCCAATAATTACCCAGATATACACTAGGGTGGGAATGACCGGCTTCATGGCCGTGGAGAAAATGTTCAAAACCATGATGAGGTCGGCCATAGTAGCCATAGCTTGGCCAATACCAATCATTAAACAAACTATGACTTCCCTTGTTGAACATATTTTTCCATTCGCCACTCATGTCGCTACCAAGTTTATCACCAGTCATATATCCAAAGAACGGACTGGAAAAATCTGAAAAGGATCCATCTTGATAGCCGTTCGCAGAATGATAGCCGTATGACCCAAATACGACATCTTGAATAAGACTCTCTTTAATCTCCCGCCTTTTTCTCTTGGTCGGTCGAGTTTGAAGATGCGGAACATTTGAACTGTTTCCCTGACATAGATCGGTTTCGATCTCATTTGAACATGGGTAATTTTGAGTTAAAGCACCGTCTTTATTGTCAGCCGTTTGACCGTGAAGGTTTCTCTTTTGTCTATTGATAGCGGTGTGACCTTTATGCCCGGGGTTTTTGTAGACCTCTTTCGGAAATTCAGGTAGTAACGAGAGTAAATGTCGCACTTGTGATGGGCTTAATTTTTTTTTCCCCTTCTGGATTTCAGGCAAGAGCTTTGTCTGATGCACCTGCCGACTGCGTTCAGTGTGCACAGGAACTTCAGTTGCACTTGAATGTTGCTCTTTTAAATGTTTATTTGGATGGGGTTGTTGATGTTGGGGTTGTTGGGGTTGGGAATGTTGGTGCTGGCGTTGTCGATGGCTTGGTCGAGGAACCTCATGAAAATGATTCGATTTTATAACTGGTGGATTTTTATGAGTGGCTTTATGAGGAATCCATACGCCATGAGGTGATACAGGCACCTGAGATTGGACAGGTCTTTTAGGAACTGGCCTCAATTTCTCTTGTGGCTGACCATGAGAATGTTCTATATATTTGGGGTTTTGAATCGGTTCCTGGTTAATATCATTTGTATTAATCTGTGAGGGAAGCCCAGGTCGCTGTATATTATTATGAATATGTGAACGATGATTCTGTTCACGATTTGGATTGAAGTTCTCGACTGGCTGGTATGCAGGTGATTGAAACTGATTCTGCTGGTTATATGGTGGTGACATTGTCTCTTCCTGATAAGGTTTTGTGCGGGCGTTATTGTGATACGGTTCTTGATTAACAACGTAAAGTGGTTGTTGATTGTTGTGTGTCCCTGGTTGATCGTTGGGGAGATTTTGGATAGTCCACATTTTATTGTCGCCATTGTCGGGAAAAAGGTCGCTGCCAAATAAATTATTTATCATCCAAGGCATTTGGTTGGATCGACCGTTCTGCGATGCAGCTTTATTTGGTCGGATAATCATGAAATCCTCAGGTATTTCTCTATTGTTATTATTATTTCGTTGCATGTTCGTTTGTGGATTCTGGTTTCCGTAATTCGGAGTCAAATTGTTGGAAGCCGTTGGTCGATTCCTCCAGGCATCTTGAGGACCTCTTGTTTGTTTTTTTGTCGGCCGAGTGTTTACACTTGGAATAAAGCCCCCAGAATTGATTGGAGATTGGCGGGTAGGGATGTTCATCATAGATTCCCGAGGAAACCAATTAAAGGAATTTCGAGGTTCTTTCTCTTGTGGGAAAAAAGAAAATATATTCCCCATACCAAATGGTTCGAAAGTTTCAAAGCCGGATTGACGTTTGTTCCGTGCACCGATTCCTGAACGTTTGGGAAAAGTGGAGGGAGGTTGAATATATTTAATCGGTATATTTTGCTTTCCTGGTTCCTGAAGATTGTTCTTGACGTTTGTCAATGGCATGGGACTTCGTTGAGAATTATTATCGTTATCTGGAGCCATAAGCAAATGGTTTCTTGAAAATTGTGGATCCACAACTATCAAGTTGTCTCTGTTAATAGAAGGATTTTGCAGTCGATTTTGTATGATAGGGAATCTTCCAGTTAATTGACGCCGTTGGGAAAAAGGCGGTTGCCTAAAGCGCGATTGCATATTTCGATTTCCGATTGGTATTATCGTCATTTCTGGTTGATTCAGCACATAAGATCGACTCATGCTCATTGGGAATCTACGGAAATTCTGCCGCCGAATAGGAAGCGTTTGATCGCGTTCTATTAAAGTAGCAGGTTGCCGTCTTTCATATCTGTTATCATTTACGCGGTCCGAGTAATTGGGATTTCTTTGATTGTTTTTAAGTTTTATCTGGCGAATTCCCCCCAAACTAAGAATAAATGGAATTCTAAATAGAACCGGATGATAGTGGCGTTGTGGTAAATCTGAATTCATATCGCGTTCACTTTGTGTGGGACTAACAGTAGGAACTGGTTGAGCATTATGTATACCAGAGTTAAGAAATGGTTGTTCAATCGGACTTTCAAACGTAATTTGGTTCTTTGTCTGGTTTCGAACGTTATTACTTTCAGACCTAGTATCAATATCATTTTCATCTGGCATTTCCTTTGGTGATGGACGCATTTCATTTGCTGATGGACGCATTTCATATGGTGATGGACGCATTTCATTTGGTGATGGACGCATTTCATTTGGTGATGGACGCATTTCATTTGCTGATGGACGCATTTCATTTGCTGATGGACGCATTTCCTTTGGTGATGGACGCATTTCATTTGCTGATGGACGCATTTCATCCTCAGATGCAAATTCTGGTCGCCTGTTGTCTGAATACTCCACTTTAACTGGTTCGATCAATGGGCTTTTTGAGGGAGCGAGAACTGGCAGATCATGGGTTGTGGGGTTGATTGGACCCATGACCGCAAGCAACCATTTAGGATATTCAGTGTCTTCGGCTGGCAGGTCCGGGATTCCTCTGAAATCGGGATGATCTGCCCAGAATTCTGTCACGCGACTTTTTCTTGGGAAAGGAACGAAATCTGGGGGGTTGGCTTTCAAGCCCGGCCATTTATCTCGATGTCCGTTCGGGATTTTGGGTGTTGAACTGTGTTCACTTTCCAAAGAATCTGTCGTCGCCGTCGTTGTTTCCACTAGATCGGTATGCTTTGCGCTGTCGGTTACAGTCTCAGTTTCCTCCAATGTGCGGTCGCTGTTGATATCTTGGGCTGAGACGCAAACCAGCAAAGATAAAAGAAACCACACCACATACGGTGACATATTGGTTTATTCGAATCACTTATCGATTGTAGATTCAGATTTTCTTTTGATTAAAATGTTCCTGAAAAAAAAAAGAATAAAAGAACTTATTTTGCATTATTAAACAATATTTTAAATAAAAACGAATGGAGCAAAGTGATAACAATAACAATGAATATTTAGTGTAAGAGTAGTGTTTGGAGAATTTGCCGTTTTTCTTTGGTTTAGAAGCATATATGAACTACAATACTTGACTTTTACCTTTAAATGTTAGTTTAAATCAACAATTACCTTCTAATCGACATCTTAAATTAAAATGCGGAATCAGAATAGCAGTGAGTCAGAAATCTTGAAAGGATTCCCTGTCCGAATCGGAGTAATAAAAATTCTAGGAATCAGAGTCGGGTTTTTAATCTCTAAAGGAAGTAGGAGTTGGATGTTTTGAAACTTTAGGAGTCAGAGTCTTTTGAAATTTTAAGAGTCACAGTCAAACCCTATATCTTTCGTCCCCACAATTCTTGTTAAAAATGTTTTAAAATTACTCGCATTATTTGTATTTTCGGGTTACTGCTCTAATCTGATTATAAACAAATATATAATATAAGGAAATATCACTATATGCAGAAATACTAATTAACGTATAATTGAATAGAAAAACAGAGAAAAAGATAGATAGCAAAAGGTGGATATAGGAAGCAGAAATAAATCCTCCAATCTTGAGCACGTGGTACAATGTGGAAAGGAATGGCTGGTTACTTTTAATACATCTAAAACCAAGCCTCTCTCTTTACATCATCAACATTCTGATCCACATCTGGCATCAATTGAAATGAATGGCTCTCGTCTTCAGGAGGCCTCAAATTTTAACAAGCTTCTGGGCTTGACCGTTACTCCTGATCTTAAATGGAACACGTACATTAAATCTGTTGCCAAGGCCGCTGGAAAAATGGTGGGATCTTTCTATCGATCTCGTAAATATCTCATTGCTGATGCAATTCTCTATCTATATAAGAGCCAGGTAAGTCCAAGGATGGAGTACTGTTGCCACATCTGGGCAGGAGCTGCTAGAAAGGACTTGTCCTGCCTTGATAGAGTTCAAAATATACTTCGTAGCCTCGTAGGAGATGTCCTTTTCTCTTCCCTGCAACCTCTATCTCACAGAAGAGATGTTGCGAGTTTGTCTCTGATGTATCGTTATTTTCATGGAAAGTGTTCGACTGAGCTTCAGTCTATGAACCCCCTCACCAAACTTCATAAGAAACACTCGTCTAGCTGAAAACACTATCAATAATTCCCCCCACTCTTTAGCTGTGCCTAAACCTAAATGTAGATTCCATGAACAAAGCTTCTTTCTTAGAACTGCACGCCTGTGGAATTGTCTTCTGTTTTCCTGCTTTCCGGCTGACTACAATATGGTTGTCTTCAAGTCTAACGTAAACAAGTTTTTGATGAGCCCTTCCATATAAGTTAACAAATTTACCGAATTTCCATTACTAATGATTACTATAATGTCCAATTTCTACTGTACACTCTTTAACCCTTATCCTCCAGTGGCCTCTTGGCCTTGATGATGTGGTGACGCCTATGTAAAAAAATGATTTTGGATTTTTTTTTGTTATTTTTACATCAAACTGACTTTGCAATCTCAACTTTTCTGATATTAATCACAGCTTAATAGGTGACCTAATGTATAACATTGTTTATATATATATATATATATATATATATATATATATATATATATATATGAATATATTGTGTCAGATCATGTCATATGCTACTGGTACCATGTAACCCAATATTACCTGCCTCATGGTCGGATCACCGGCGACTAAACTGGTTCCCCCACCAGACTTGTTTGGTGAGGAGGGCGACTAGTCTCCCTGAAGGATTAAAAACAAAATAAAATCCCTGAAGGATTAAAAACAAATAAAAAAAGGGCGAATGAACCCTTTTTCTGGGTCAACGGCCAACTAGCACCGTGTATATATATATATATATATATATATATATATATATATATGTGTGTATGTGTGTGTGTGTGTGTGTGTGTGTGTGTTGAGGTGGAGAGGGCTCCCGTAAGCCGTGGTGAAGGCAACTTTTCTAGGAGAAGCAAATCTCTAATATAAAAAAAAACAAAGCGGGAGACCAGTATCCGCATTAAGCTGGTCTGCAGTTTAATTTGTTGCTGGCTATCTTGCTCTTGCGTGTTGCTGGATCTCAACATTTTGAACCGAGAGAGAGACTTAGCTGTCGTACAAAGCTAAGACTCTGTAACATCATCTTTGTATAGATACTCCCTCTAGGTTCATGGACTTTAAGTGTCTGAGGGAGTTGCACTCGTCTGACAAGACGTTGCAATCATATATATATATATATATGTGTATATATATATTATGCAATTAAGTAAACATAATTAAAAAAATAAAAATTGTTGATATATTTATCGATGTCTTTATTCCAAGCGTTTCCCAATATGATTAAAAACCATTACGAAGAAGTTGGCAATTAAGACAAAACATTAATAAACATATAGACGATTGTTGTTATGTTTTTTAAAAAAAAAATTAATATATGCACATACAGTCCTGGTCAGAATCATAAGACCACTTAAGAAAGTAAGCGTTTACGCATATTATCGAATTTTTAATCAAACAAATGATTGAAACCATTGCCAAAAGGGAAAATATAGTGGAAAAAATGAAATCTGCTTCATTCGAAACCTTAACCCTGATCTAATAATTATTAAAAAAAAAAAAATTTTCACCTGGTTAAAATGATAAGACCACTTTAATAAAATCGGCTAGTTTTGAAAAAAAAGAATACGAAAAGCTTTCTATGTTACTAAAAGCAACTTGTTAGTGGATATAAAATATCTTACTAAATTATAAATGGCAAAAGGGAAACCATTATCAGAGTTTGAGAGAGGAAGGATCTTTGATCTTAATAGGGGTGGACTCTCCCATAGATCCATTACAAACGAAGTGAATCGTAGCAAAACGGTCATCACAATTTTTTTTTTAAGAAATCCAGGTCAATATGGGCACAAAAAGAGTCCAGGTAGACCAAAAAAAAAATAACCCCATCACTAGATCGCCGTATCAGAAGAAGTTAAAAAAAATTCCAGTATGAGCTCAAGTCGATTGAAAAGCCAAATAGCAGCAGAATGTAGTCCTAAAACCATCAGAAGGCATCTGAAAATGAAGGGTTTCAATCATTTAAAGTGACTGCAGAAACCACGTCTTCTTGAACAGCACAAAACTAACCGACTAAAATATGCCGCCAAATACCAGACGAGAAGTGGGAAAATGTAATTTTCTCCGATGAGAAAAAGTTTAATCTAGATGGTCCAGATGGATTTCAACACTATTGGCATGATAAAAATTTGCTCAAAGAGACTTTTTCAACTCGGCATAGTGGAGGAGAGTCTTTAATGATATGGGGTGCTTTCTCGTCAGCTGAGAACCTAAAGTTGCAAGTAGTGAAAGGCCGGCCAACATCATATAAGTACATTTCAATGCTTGAAAATGCTTTTATCAGGATTGAAGGTCCACGTCTGTGTGGAAGAAATTGGATTTTCCAGCAAGACAACACTGCGATACACACTTCTCGACAAGCACGAGAATACTTTTCTTCTAATAATATAGAATTGTAAGATCATCCAGCATGTTCTCCGAACCTCAATCCGATTGAAAATCTTTGAGGATGAATGGCAAAAGACTTGTTCAAAGATGGAACCCAGTATGATTCGATAAAGGAACTTTCTGATTCAGTTTTCAGTACATGGGATAAAATTCTTTCGCAACTGATAAAAAAACTTAGTCGCAAGCATGCCAAAGAGAATTTTTGAAGTAATTCGTAATAATGGAGGCTATGCTAAATATTGAGACACTTTTTAGTAATTTATAATTGCTTTTTATTAGATAAATTATCAGTGGTCTTATCATTTTGACCAGGTGAAAACGTTTGTTTTTTAAAAAAATAATTATTAGATCAGGGTTAAGGTTTCGAATGAAGCAGATTTCATTTTTTTTCCATCATATTTTCCCTTTTGGTCATGGTTTCAACCATTTGTTTGATTAAACATTCCATTATATGCGTAAACGCTTACTTTCTTATGATTTTGACCAGGACTGTATATATATATATATATATATATATATATATATATATATATATATATATTACTATTACATTTATACACATATAAGATATTTTAAAGTAATATTACATATTGCAGGTATATATTTTCAGAATTTACTTCAGTAGTGATTAGTACGGTAGTAGAATTTTATAGCAGTATTGAAATATGTCTACGGCAAGTAAGCTACGGGGAAACGTTCATCTTTCATTCTCGCGAGTAATCTTCAGAATAAATGATTGATGATTTTTGCGGCAATGAAACAAAAACATTTGTGCATAGCTTGTTTACCATCGATATATTTTCATACCACCAACTAATATATATATATATATATATATATATATATATATATATATATATATATATTAGTCTTCACGCCAAAGAGCAGGACACAAAATGTTTTAAATAATAATAGAATAAGAATATAAATAACAATGGGAGGACTACTATTGACCGTAACCAATTATAAGTCTTTTTGAAATTTTCATCTCTATTTATCTCGTTATGTACTGAATATTTGTTAATGAAACATGTTCCTTATTAAATTTTAAAAATTTTCTATTCTGAAAGAAGTTTAAAAAAATTTAATCTAAAAAAGTTATTTTAAAGTTTTTGTTTAAAAAAAAATCAGATTTTCGTATTATTCAGACCTATATTACAAAGAGGGGGTTGTAAAAATGAGTTGTGGTGTGAGGAGAAATACAAACTGAAACAGAGAGAATATTCAAACCCGTAATAATACAAAGAGAGGGTTGCAAAAATAAGTTGTGGTGTGAGGAAAAATACAAACTGAAATAGAGAGAAGGAGTTTTAAAATATAATCTTAAAAAGATAAGATACAAGTTAGAAAAGCATTTCATTCAAGGCATTTCATCCAAGGTATGAAAATGTTTTTACTATAGGCTTTAAAAATAAAGGTACAAGATTGAATTTGAAATTTATTTATCTTCAAAGTGCACTTTTACAAATTTTACAAAATATGGTATAAAAATTTAATTTAAATTGAATCAAAAAATTACCTTGGATTTATTTTATGCAATGTACCTTTTGTTGCAATTTAAAAACATTATCTTTCATCTAGCACTTGATGATATAGATATAAAATTTTCAATGATTTTTTTTTAAAAAGTGCAACAGAAATATTCTGTGGATCTATATTAAAAAACCTGGTTAAACTTTGTGACATATTTCCATTCTATGGAAGTCAGGTGCGAACGAACACCCCATAATTTTATTATGCGATATTTCTTCAAACTGAAACATAATTATTAAAGTATACTTACGCAGATATATATGAAAAGTCTTTATTAAAGTTTGTGCCTATTTCCATTCTATGGAGGCCAGGCGCGAACGCAGACCCCAAAATTTTTATTATACCATCAAAGTATTCTTATGTAGATCTATATCAAAGTATTCTTATGTACATCTATATCAAAAACATATATATATGTGTGTGTGTGTGTGTTATTTGAAATTACAGTTGTTTCTGTAATACATATAACTTAATGTATCTATTTTCTTACTCTCTTACTCGTAGAATAGATGACATTGCCAATCACAAATAAAATCCATAACAAGATATGATTAATCATACAATATATATATATATATATATATATATATATATATATATATATATATATATATATATATATATATGTATATGTATATATAAACTCAATTTTGTGATTATTTCGTGATTTAACCATCACTCCTTTAATAGTTGTCGTGTGACTGAATTCATTTTTAATTTCTGATTTTTGTCTTCTAACTAATTGTTTCCCAATTTGACATCCACGGAGAGCAGCGCGTGTTTACATGATTTTTTTTTTTTTCATCTAATGATACTTTTTGTGCGTATTCTCTGAACTCTCATCCAGCGCACGAGATTTCGTCCATTAATCTCCGAAGAAACGATAATCGAATTCAAATTTCCAGTGTCTAACCTGCTTGCGGCGATCACTGGCAGTTCTCTGATTACAATTATAATTTCGATCTCTTTCTATTCTTTTTAGCTTAGTTTCAAATCATAGAAAGCTTGAAGGAACAAATTGATTTTTTATTTCGATATTTTTTTAAATAATGATAGAAGCGACATCTGCAGAAGTCGCAAACCAGACAGCTATTAACTGCCAACTTTGAGGGTTCCTTTTCCTACGTTACATGACGATATCACACACAAATACGCACCCAGCATTCAACTGAGTTATACCTACAACTCGTCTTTTTTCGTTTATTATCGTACTGCGACCACGAAGGTTACCATTGGTCTGCGCCAGAATAACAACTAACAGATTATTGATAGAATAACGATATTGAATCTATATCTATATATCTATAAAAGTAAAATATGTGTATGTAAGGATAATTGTCAACTTATATACTCAACGAATTTTTGATCTACAGACTTTAAATTTGATATATAGGTATTCAGACACGTGGAAAATTTTTAAATCGGTTTTCATTCGGATAAAAAGACTGCTAAGGGGTCAAAATTGAAAAATTTGGTACTTGGGAGTCATCGGATTTTTATCTGTTTATCAACTGTTTCACGAATATGCATGCGTGAATCGTTCCCATGACAAATTCCTTGTTAAGAACAAGTAGGTTTGAAAAAAAAAGCTTCTAAAGATCGTATCAAGCTGGCCTAATGGTTATTGTACTTGGCTGACTGTGTTTAGGTTTGGGTTTCAATCTCAGCTTGAGTATTTTTTTGCTTACAAGAAGTGAACAGTTTTAAAAAAAATATAATAATCGCGTGCACCTCAATTTCTGCATGAATTAAAATATAATATTTATGCGTATTTTACGACCGGACAACGTCGGGCAGCCAGCTATTTTTTAAGCTAATTTTAAATTTAAATATTTTTTTGCGCGCGTTGTGTAAGAAAGTTATCTTCTAACTTGATTCAATTTTAATTTCTGTTTTTTGTTTAGTAACTGTTTCTCAATTTGACATCCACGGAGAGAAATAGGGTTGAAGATAATTATTCATCCAGTTAGATTTTGTCTCGTCTTACAATTCGTCACAGCGCACGAGATTTCGACCATTTATCTGCGAGACTGCTTTCTTCGTCATGTATAGAAACGATAATCGAATGCAGATTCCTCAAGTCTAACTTGCTTGCGGCGATCCCTGGCATTTCTCTGATTACAATTATAATTTCGATCTCTTTCTTCTCTTCTTTTTAGCTTAGTTTCAAATCATGGAAGCTTGCAAGAATAGATTGATTTCTTTATACACCATATTTCCAATTCTCTTTGATGAAAGCGACAAATGCATAAGACACTGATTTAATACTAGGGTCACCGAGAAAATATGACCTGAAGCATCCTGTTCACTCACGAGTTATGCTTGAATCAGACAACAAAATGGCGGATCTGACAACACCGATATTTTAATCCTCTCTCCATCTCACATACGAGCACGTTAATGCTCAACCTGCTATTATTCTTATCGCAATTGGTGATATGAAAAATACTTGTTTTCGGAAGGTATACGTTGAAGGCCATGGAGTAAGATTGGCAAGGAAGCCGGGTATAGAATAGCAGACAGCCGATACGTTGACCTGATCAAGTAACTAGATATACTAGAAAGAAATAATATAATTTGCTGCGTTTCGGATTTTTATTGTTTTAGATGAGGATTAACACTTTTTATTATGTTGATTATTCGGACTACTATTCTCATCATGTATACTAGTTTCACATCGTTTCAACCGATAGAAATCACCAACCGTCTTTATTTACGAGGAAATCACCACTTAGTCTGAAGGCCACTCGAGGATAAGGGTTAATGAGTGTAAGATGTTCAGTGAGTTAACAGCGTAGTGTTGGCAGTTGGGTAAAATTTGATTATTAAATCATCTCTTGAGACGTATAAACACCTCAAATTCATCTTGTCGAACTCGGGAATCTTTACGTCAGACTCGAAAATCTTTACACCAGACTCGGGAACCTATATGCAATTCCGAACGGAAACGTTTATTTAAGGCAGATTGCTCTCGTTCTGTCAACCACTACCTGGTAGAAATCAAGTATTTTTAAAATTTTATTGTTAATTAGTATCGCCTAAAGTGAGAATTGAACCTTCAACCTCCAAAAGACTTAGAATTGAATTTTACTCATCACTTTCGACAATTGTGCCCATGGCACGCTGGAAGAAGGTCGGTGGTTACATCGTCCGAAATGTTGTGAGATTAATATTCCAAATAATACAAATAATGAGATGCAGTTTAAAACATTGAAGGACTAAACGTCATGTAAATAGAAAGTGGTGTTTATGCATATTAAGAGATGAATAAATCAGCTTTCAGGCATGCAAATGGATACAAGTGGTAAGCAAAATAAAATATATAATCTAAGTTAAATAGTAATTATGACCCTTGGTTAACAGTAAAAAAATTGAAAATTAAACAAATAAGTTTTATCAAACACAAGAAAATGTAATTGTCTACCGATCTGGATAGTTTTAAAGTTTTTAAACAATTTACAAGTTTTTCTTATTTCAATATAAGATTTCGTCGATATATGTCTTTCAGATACAGTAAGAATCCAGCATGGTCGACCCATCATTGTCGGTGGTGTTTCATTTCTTACAAAATAGTTAAAGCATGACTTATCTAACCACTTAGTATATCCCGAATGGAAAGCCCCCACCCTGGACATAGTGTTACTGGTAGCATAAGTACTTTTTTTACTATCGTTTAAGCATGAAGTTAACGACCATCTTCAAAAGATATCGAGCGCTATCTTTGACTGACTGGTGTTAGGCTAATTGATATTAACGATAAGAAACTTAGAAATAATAAATCATACACTCACTTTCCACATTTTAGAATAATATAGGTTGAGAGGAATGCAAATTTTAATTAGTTTGCTACAAAGTAATTTGTTGTATATATATTTTGGTTTCTCAACTGTTAACTATACTGCATAATTGTCGGTCAAATTGCCGTTGTTTCTTTTATGTGTGATGTGAGAGTTTCAATTCTGGACTGTGAAATGCAGCACTATCGTAGTCTGCCATTGTTTAATAACACAGTTACATTAACAGAATTCTAGATTATTTCACATTTTAGAGGTAGTGATAGTGTTAAAGTAATTAGCGACACGGACTGACGACCTTAGTGTTCAAAGTTCGAGCCCAGTTCGTTCCACAAAATTACTTCAGTTTGTGTTGCTCCCAAAAATGTAAATTAGGATTTTTGCGGATAAACTATGCTTGGTTGTGTATATAAAAAGTACCCCATTTTTAGTAAAGGAAGGACTTTCACATAAAAATTTAATAAACAAAAGATACGGCAAAAATTGAATTACACTTGTAAATCATATCTAAAAAATAGCACGGTTCGTAAACTGCAGAAGTACTAAACAGTTAAAAACACCCGCATTTTTGTACTTCTGCAATTATTTTTCTTTGAGTGACGCTGAGACATAAAGCGACACCCCCCTCCCCCGAAAAAACCCCATAATTACGTCGAAACTCCCCCACACAAATATATATTATCAACTAAATCAATTACCCAGACAGGAAAACATAAGATCTTTCTCAAAAGAAAATCGAAGAAAAAAAGTGAAAAAAAAAAAAACGCGTAGGAATATATCTGATATAAAAAGCATTACTTTACCTTGTTTCTTTTTCAAAGTATTATGGAAACGATAATAAAATTCAGACAGTCAAGTGAATAGTTGAAAAATGATTTTAAAATCGTCCGTAGGAAATAAATTTTAACCTTTTGGTAAACGTGCTCACATCTTACAATGAATCGACATTTATAGCCGAGACTTTAATAGAGGGCTTACGATTTAAAATATTTCGTCGAAAAATAAAATCATCCTTAGCCTAATTATTTGTTTTTTTATCAATATTTGTAACGTTTACATTTATAGAAAATAAATAATTAAAACAAATCATTTTATCATCATATTTCTAGATTTGGTTAAAAACTATATCCGTTCATAACCGGAGGTGAAATATCAGTGAAAATTACTTAAAATGTGCCAGTTTAGCAAATAGTACAAAATAACTTGAATTAAAATAATTTAAATAAATTAACTTTAAATAATACTCTTAAATAGAACAATTACATCAATTACATTACTATAATCAGTAATTTTAATTGAGCGAATTATTTAAAAAGATTTTCTTTAATATAATATGCAAATTAGATTAGTTCTATTATGTACATTGCCTTCAATATAGTGTATATATATTGATCGTGATGCTATTTATTTATATAGAAAATCTTATAGTAAATAAAATTTATATAGATAACCGTTTTCAGCAGGAAGTTTTGTATATATTAATCAAATTGTGAACAAACAAACAAACAGACAGTATATATATATATATATATATATATATATATATATATATAAAAACATGAAACAAAAATACATCGGTTTTTGTCTTCTAAATTTATAATACTTTCAAATATTCCAAATAACAATGGACTATATTTTAATTTCCAATTGCAAAGCCAGCATGCAACCTTACATATGGAGATAACTTCACCGAAGACAATTGGTATAAAGAAACGAAAAATAACATTCTATGAGTAATGCGTCATGCGTCATGCGTCTGCGTATAAATTTAAAAACTTAAAAATGAATATATATTTGTTTAAAAAGACTAAAAAAATACTTCATTTTTTTACCTCTACATTCATGGCTAAACCAATATATATTGAGTTAGATTATTGATAATTTATAATTAAAGATTAAAATAAAAAATGAAAAATCGGTTTCATAAACTACATTTAACATCCAAATGAATGCTTTGACGATGATACTTACGACTTTTAGAAAGCGAACAATTAAAAGATATATCTGCCATACCTAAAAATTCTAGTTTTATTTTTGGTGTCTTTAAAAAAAACAACCAATATTTTTGTTAATGAGGAGACTTTGTTTCAAAAAACTATATGATAAAACTATTGTCCAAGACGTATTGTCTATTCCAATAAACACCTCGTTTCCGAAATGATCGTACAATTTATTGATTTGTTTGTTAATCCCTATGAAACCGATTTTTAATTTTAAATTTTAATTATTTTTTATTATAAATTATCAATCATTTTGCTCAATATTAAAATAGCTATAGGATATATATGCCTATCGAGCTTATTATATGTTTGAATTGCAACGATCACTGTTTTATTTTATTTTAATTGTATTAATTTACTAATACATTAAAATATGCTCTGCTCTTCAGACTGTTGTTCTAATATCCTTAAAATTAATATGTATATATATATATATATATATATATATATATATATATATATATATATATATATATATATAAAATTACGAAAGTAAAAATTATGGAATAATAAATAATATATATATATATATATATATATATATATATATATATATTATTTATTATTCCATAATTTTTACTTTCGTAATTTTATTGCATATACACTTATTTTTTTTAATCTCTCGTCCTTAATCCTCGGTCAACCATCCCACATCTTCGTAATTTTCTCTCCCTTTATTTCTGCTTTGATACACTTTTCATTTTTTTATAATCTCTACCCCCCAACCTCTCCATACAATCCTTTTTTAGAATACAACTTAACTTAATCACCATCACTAGCCTTAAAATCACTCCTACTTATATACCATCTCCATAATCTTTAAGTCATGTTTTTCTTCTAAATGATGCCGTATATTTCATATATATTCAATACGTTTTTCTTTTTCTTTTCATTTATTTTTTATTTTTAATATTTTTTAACATTTTTACATATTTTTTATATTTATTCTTTTGTTTATTACACATTTTTCTTCCTAATGTACCCTAAGCTATGTGTCGCATTTCTTTACATCTGTAACCTAGATCCCCTCTTCTCTTCTGATTAAAAGCAGTGGACTTGGTAATGCCTAGGTATAAGGAAGGTCTATAATTCCTCTTTTCATTGATGTCTTTCCTCATTGAACTATAATTTCATTATATATAAATATGCATACATACATACATACATACATACATACATACATACATATGTACAGTAATACAAACAAACAAAAAACACGAACAAATATCCAGTTAGGTAGAAAATTAACTTATCCTTCCTTTGAGGTCCACCTACACAATTTATTTTAAAATTACTACTTTTAAACGTTTTCGACGATGCTGAATAAGAAAATCTTATTTACAGTTTGCAGAGGAAAGTAGTTTTCGAGATATAAAGACCTGTGCTATGCACTATAATTCACTGGCAGCTATGAAGAAACACCCTCAATCTCCCAATTAGAACGACTTTCAGAATAAACAACGCCTACCCACCCATGTTAAAAATTGTGAGATGGACCTAAAGTAAAAGTTTATCTTAAAAAAAAATTGTTAGTTTAAAACACAACGCTATTATGTACAACGTTTTAATAAAGGAAAATCATTCATATTTCCTTATATAAAAACCCCGAAAAAAACCGTACTTTCAAGTTTGTTAGAATAAGTTTTATCGAAAAAAAAAGAAAAACAAAACATTTTTTACTCATGCTTTATTTCTTAAATATAAAAATTCCTGTTTTACGATTTTAATGAACGTAAATTTCACAGTGTCTGTTTTTTTTTTGTATTTTGTTACATTAGGTCCCCCCTCCACGATTTGTTTTGAAATTACTACTCGTATAGGTTTTCGACGATGCTGAATAAGGAATGCATATTTACAATTTGCAGAGGCAAGTAGTTTTCGAGATATAAAGACCTGTGCTATGCACTATAATTCACTGGCGGACATTAATAAACATCCCAACCTCCCAATATTAAGAACAGCTTTTGGAATGAAAACCGACAATCTCCCCATGTTAAGAACAGCTTTAGGAATATTCCCATGTTAAGAATGGCTTTCAGAATAAACACCCCTAACATCCTCATGTAAAAAACGGCTTTTGGAATAAATACCCCTATTCTCCCCATGTTAAGAACGGCTTGCAGAATAAACAACGCCTACCCACCTATGTTAAAACTTGTGGAAATGGAGCTAAAGTAAAAATTTATTTATTTATTTATTTTTTAAATAAATTGTTAGTTTAAAGCACAACTCTACCACGGTTTTAATAAAGGAAAAGCATTCATATTTTCTTATATAAAAACAACTCGGGGGAAAAAGTGTACTTTCTAGTTTGTTAAAATAAATTCCAAAAAGTTGTCAAAAAACAAATATATAACTAATAAATGTTAACAAGCTATCAAACTTATCAAAGATAAGTTAATTTTCAACCTAACTGGATACTTTTTTGTGTTTTTATATAATGTAAAATGTTTATTCAACTCGAAAAATATCCAGCGTTGGAAAATTCAAAATGGCGCCGAACTCACTGCTAAACACGGTAAGTTTGGGAAAATGATTTAAAAATAAAACTATACCACATACTGTTAAAAACCCACCGAATATATGTCAGCGTATGTTACGGTAACATATATTGCGCTAGTTTCTAACAGTATTTTGTATACTTTTTTATTTTTAACTCATTTTCCTAAATGTACATTGTTAAGCAGAGATTTCGGCGCCATTTTGAATTTTCCAACACAGCGGTTAACACTGTATGTTTGTCGAACTGAATAAACATGTTACATTAAATAAAAACACAAAAAAATTATCCAGTTGGGTAGAAAAGTAACTTATCTTGCCTTTGATAATGTTTATTTGTTATATATTTGTTTTTGACAACGTTTTTGAATCTATGTGTACAGTAAAACAAACCCAAAATAAGTTTTATCGAAAAAAAAAAGAAAAAAAAACAATTTTTTACTTATGCTTTATTTCTTAAATGTAACAACAATTGTTAGTTTAAAGCACAATGCTATCGTGTACCACGGTTTTAATAAAGGAAAAGCATTCATAAAAACATCTCTGAAAAAAGTGTACTTTGAAGTTTGTTAAAATAAGTTGTATCGAAAAATAAAACAACATTTTTTTTATTTATGCTTTATTTCTTAAATGTATCAATTTGTGTTTTACGCTTTTAATAATTGTTGAAAAAAGTTTTTTTTATACGCACGTGTAGTCAGAATCGTTATTTTTAGTCATTTTAAAATGGTATAATTTTATCGTAAAGACCGCCACAATGAATTTAAATTTAAAAAATAGGGAATGTTTTTTATACTAATCGATTAAACAGATAATGAAATATAGTAATTCGGAAGTCATCAACTCGTGGACCGCTCATTTCCACCGGAAATAAAATGGCGAAAATAGTTCCGCATTACGAAAAATTTTTATTTTATTTAATATTAATTTCTGTGTTACTATATTAACGATTAAAAAAAGTGTGTTAAAGTCAAAATCGCATTTAATATTAATTTCTCTGTTACTATTTTAACGATTTTTTGTAAAAAAGTGTGTTATAGCCAGAATCGTTATTTTTCGTCATCTTTTCCCCGACGAATAAAGGTTTTTTTTTTAAAATAAGGTAATATTTACTTTTTAATATTTAAAAACACAGTTAGATGATAAAGATTCACTGTTATAAAATTTCACAGAAAACGGGATTGTAAATTTCTAGTTTATGGATTTTGAATAAGCCAGACGTTCCATTTATGTATATATACACACACACACACACACACACACACACACACACACACACACACACATATATATATATATATATATATCTAGATAGATAGATGGATATATATAGCAATCTTTAATCTATTAATTTCAGCTAAATATGTTGACTGGATTTATTTTTTGATATATATTCATCATGATTTACATCTTTTTGATACTCCTGCAATCGGGTTCCACGATGGAACACTGATTTTTTTTATTATTTTATCATCAATTATACGAGAGGTGTATGACTGTTTCAGCTTCGTTTGAAAGTTCAACAGTCTAGTAGATATTCCTGCTAGATAGTAGATAGTTAGATAGTAGATAGATAGATAGATTTTGTGCAAATAAATATTACACAATTTCGTATCTGTTCCGATGCTAATTAGTCTATTCTGTCTCGGGCCAATTATTCTAGAGTCAGGCAATTTTTATTTTTGTTCAAACTGGATTTTTCTTGAATTAAACACCAGCTTTGTATCTAACTTGGGAAGTATAAACCGTGGGAAGACAAGTAAGCAGGAACATATGCGTAATATATTATCATTAAATACTCCCATTACGGTGCTGTATATAGCGACAAGTATCTCGTGAACTTTTAATTAATCTACAAACTAATCATATACAAAAATATAGACGCTATTATTTTACTAGAGAGTCACTGATAATTAAGGCCAAAGGGCTACTCGAGGATAAGGGTTAAAGAATGTCGCGTAGATTACGAGACAACGCGTTACTAAACGGTAATGGTAGAACTGGAGATGGGTTTGGTTATTGAGGAGAAATTGAATTAGATTTGAAAGCGACCATGTTATAGCCAACTGGGAAGCAACCCCGCGGTTGGCAGGTTTTTGTAAATAGTACCTGGGGTGGGGACGATATCAGCATAAAATAATCCAACGATGGTTGATATGTCGTAAAGTCCAACAACAATACAAATCCAAACAGTGCTGATATGTTAAGAAACAAATAAGCCAGGCTTCCTGGTTTCTGTCCATCCCACGTGACCGCATTTCTTTCTTATCCATCTTTTGTTGCATTTGTTTTGAGAATGGATGTGTTAGTTGAGCCTCTCTGTTTTCACAATGGCCTCCTGTACTATTGCCAAGGAAACGAAACATTCCAATTAGCGCGCGAAACGTGGAGCCATAGTGACGAGTCCGACCGAGTGTGAAGAAAATCAAAATTTACTAATCAAATAAGTTTTCCGGAAATTCTGAAACGTTTTTGAATATCCCATCCGATAGGTACGTGCAAAATGAATGCCGATTCTCAAAATCTATAATCATTTTGACCTTAATCCCTTTACTTAAAAATTCATCAAAAATCAGGGAATTAACCAATTTTATTGAAATTTTCAGTATTTATCAAATAATGATCACGAAATATAATGAACTAATTATTTTTATTTAAATCTTAGTGAAAATGTATTATTTTGTTTAAACAAAAAATATCTTAAGTTATGGTTTTCAGTAGTAAATAAAAAACGCAAGAATTTATTTTTGTTTCTTTTTATATAAATAAAGCATCGTAATTTGTAACAATAAAAAAATAAAATAATGTTTACAGGGACATTACGAAAAAAAAGCCCCTAAAGTCCGTATTAATAAATTCGATATAACTTGACGAAAAATTAATGTCTAGAACTACCGATATTACCATTGAATTAAGCATTGTTTATTTAATATTTTCACAAAAAAATTATAATAGCAAAAATATTTCTACTTTTTTTTTAAATTAAAGATGTCACATGATTTTTATATGCAAGATTTTAATAATTTTCTTGCTCGCAAGAATGTGAAACTTTCGGCGTAACATAATTGTTATATAATCTCCAACAATAATTTAAAAGAATAATTTAAAAACGGGAACATAAAAAATGATTAAATTAAAAAATGATAAAAATTGATACAAACGTTCAGAATAGTAATGTACGGATGTACGTCTGGGGAAAAAGAAATCTAACACTTCTACCTCCTTTTACTATCATGATTTCATTTTGAAACAGCGTTTCGATTGGCTGAAATTTTGGGCTTCCGTATAATCGTGGTTTGCGTTTTGGCGAACGGTAGAATTACTTGCTTTTTGAGGGCTAATTAAGTTATTTTTTGCACAAACAAGGTGTTTTTTTTTAATTTAATTCAATATCTTAGGACTTTACTTTACTAATTATCTTTGAAATAGACCTAGAAAACTATTATTTATCTTTTAAAGGATTTTTACAATTAATTTATTTAACTTCAAAATTTAGCTGAATTGATTAGCTCGCCATGAAAACATTTTTCAGAACATTTTTTTTCTTTAGGAAATTAACTTTAGTCTCTAATCTTTCAAATACAATAAAAAATTAGTCGGAAACCTACAAAAAAAATATGATACATCAGCTTTCAAAACTAGGTCCCCCTATCTTTATCCGCCAATTTTAGCCCGTACCTACCATCCGAGGTTGTTATGCTAGAAGCATAAAACTAAAAAAAAAAGAATATCCTAAAAACAAAAGCACCCATTTTATGTATGTAACATGCGTTTCTTTTCTTTTCACACGGTAGCGAAACTGCGACATTTCATAGATTTATATGCCTTTCCTCATAGTTCTTTAAACAATTATAAACTTATATAGATAGAATAATACGACTATAGTAATACGCTATGCCATTTCATTTTCGTATATATCTTCTACACAGAGAAAAAATGAGATTGTACGATTGTGATTAAATTAGTGTCTCTAAGGCAAAATTGCCAACTTTACTTATTTAAGAATGAATTGTTCAAAATCGAATTCTGAGTGCCTGTCCATTCCCCTTATATTAAAAAAAGCAAAATAAATAAAAAAATATTTATAATATATGCATCCCTGACAAAACGAAAATATCGTGTTCCAAAACTCACGGGAATTTATAAAGTAATTTTGTTTTTAAAAATAAAATAATTTTTAAGAGATTAATTGGAATTCGTAAGCATTGCAACAAAAATCACATAAGCTTGCATTATGTCAATTATTTACCTTGTTTCTTGAAATTGTTTTTAAAGTGCGGGCGTGAAACAGTTGGTCTTAGATTAGCCATTAAATGTGATTTTCTTATTTAAATATGAAATTACTTGATTAATTTACATGGTTTTTGGAGTATGACATTTTCTTTCCAGCACAGGTTCGTACATCATACATATTTTTCTTTCTTTATTTTTTTTTTGTAAATATAAGCAAATTACATTCAGCTAAACAATGTGCAGATTAAATGGTCGATGAAACCTTAACCCTAAATGGTAATCGTTCGAATTTGTACAAACCTCTATTGGGCATTTTTGAAAAGTAGTTTTGGGTATTTCTCATCCAGATATTTGTAAATAATAGTCACTTAAATCAACCTTTCAAAAATATATATTTATTCTTTTAGTTTAGTGAAAATCTCTTCCGGATCAGACAGGATCCAGCTGTAATCCTTTAGCGTATATATCAAACCCTTAGAGAAGTCAGCACAAATACGGATGTATTTAGTTTTTTACGTAGACTGTATGGGAAGCCCATTTTGCCAGACTCTACTTTCGATAATAATCCCATTATCATATATTAGCATGACACCATTGATTTCAAGTCCTAACGGTTAAAAATAAAAACATTATATAGCGTAAAATAGCCGTTGTCCACGTTAGATCTCGTCAGCCATATTTAAAATTGAACTCACGTAACCATTCAGGGGAACATTTGATATATTTATTTAAACTGTTTAGGTAACTAAAATTTTCGTCCTATAATGTGGATATGCTCTGATCTTCTGTAACACTTATATATATATATATATATATATATATATATATATATATATATATATATATATATATATATAAATTGTTAAATAGAAAATGGAGATCGCCAGCTTTTTATCATACAGAAGTTTTGGATATTTAAAAACAAAACAGCTGTTAAATTCATGGCCCCCTAGTGGGAAATATCACTTCACCAACAACAAAATATAGGCAAAATCCACTTATTGTTTCAGTAATATATAAATAAAAATAATACCGATATGAATATATATATATATATATATATATATATATATATATATATATATATGAATGAATAATGAATAAAATGATACTATAAAAACCATTGCCCTTAAGAACTATTGTCTAATGTGTTAGTTAGCATATAAGCATATAAAATTACATAAGAATAAAGATAAATAAATAAGCTTAAACACCTTTGGTACCAAACAGGAAAATAGATACGTGGATGGAAACTTAGCCATGCAAATCTAAAAATCAAATCGTTTTGGAAGCTTTGAATTTTCGAGTGCTTGTCTCACTTTCCCCCTTAGTTCATCTTCTTGTGCTTTGGGTTTATTCAAGGCCGCCTCCTCTATTGGAGCTATCATATCTAAGTATGGAACCCGCTTTATGTTTGTGGCGAATTTGGGACCTTTGTTTAGCACTGATTCCTCAGAGGGAGTTAGCTGACGTTTACTTTGGTAGACAATGGCTATTATTATTGAATGGATTATCTGGAGTCTTATGTCCTTAGCTTTTAGATTTTCAAATTTCTTTATTTGGCGAGACTTAGCCTTCTTAAATTCTTTCTCATAGGATATGTCCAGGTATTCTTGGATGCGGGTTTTTTCATCAGTTCGAAACGTGTCGTCAATTGAAAGTATGGTCAGAAGAACATCGAAAAGCCGTAGTACGCGGAGAGACTGAAAAGTCAGGTATAGCAGACCATATCTGGACGGAAAAGGGAAACCATCTACGACTATGGAACGAAGTAAAAATCATAGACAGAGAGGAATGGTGGAGAGCAAGACGACTAAAAGAAGGAATAACCAGCTACTAATTGGACCTAGTATAGAATTTAATACGATATGAGAACCAGTAATTATAAACAATAGATAACATATACAAGTAATAAATAATTATTGGTAATCGTGAAGAAAGAGAGAGCCTGTTTCCTCCGTTTGACTATAGGTGGCGTTACTGTCTGTCCACCCAGTTACGGAAGCACAAAATGTTTATAATGCCACCCTTGAAATAAAAATAAATGTTTTTGTTATATTTTAATTATAAACGTGTTTTTTTTTGTTGCAAACATAGTTAAGTTTTATTTTTTTTCAAACATATTTACGTTTTTGTTTTTGTTTTTGCAAACATATTTAAGTTTTATTTTTGCAAACATTTACATGTTGTTGCTTGTTTATTTTCAAACATTTACGTTTTTTTGTTTTTACGTTTTTTTTTGTTTTTACGTTTGTTTGTTTTTTTGCAAACATAAACTAAATATTTTTGAAATATTTTTCTTTTTGAAAAGTTTGCTTATGCACGTATTGTACCGCGCTATTTTTTATACTAGTTTCAAGTAAGATTCAGGTTTTACAATATCCTTTTTCAAATATATATATAAATACTCGCGGAAAAGGTAAAATAAGTGCAGAAAAATTAAGAAAAAATGGTGGGTCCATAAAAAAAAAGATAAAAGAAAAAAATGTTGATTTTTTTTTATTATAAGAGCGTAAAAACTACTCGCGGAAAAACGGTTTTACTCATAAATATGTTTAAAAGAAAAATATAGCAAAAACATTTAGTTTATGCTTGCAAAAAAACAAAAACAAACAAAAAAAAAACGTAAAAACAAAAAAAAACGTAAATGTTTGAAAATAAAGCAACAACACGTAAATGTTTGGAAAAATAAAACTTAAATATGTTTTCAAAAAAAAAAAAAAACGTAAATATGTTTGAAAAAAAAAATAAAACTTAAATATGTTTGCAAAAAAAAAACTTTTAAAATTAAAATATAACAAAAACATTTATTTTTATTTCAAGGGTGCCATTATATACATTTTTGTGCTTCCGTAACTGGGTGGACAGACAGTAACGCCACCTATAGTCAAACGGAGGAAACGTGCTCTCTCTTTCTTCACGAATACCTAATTATTTATATATAGAGAGAAATATATGCGTTAATATATAGTAATAATTAGCAATAAATGGTGATATTTACAACTCAAAATAAAAATAGGGCCAGGCTCCTAAAATTCGTACTAGAATTGTCAAAACCAAACAAATCAATTGTAAACAAAGATTGAAGATTCAATCCTCAGTGTGGGAGACCAAAAAATAAAATTGCGAATTACTTAGGACCTCTATCCAGTCATGGCTGACGGAACAAGAGAACGCTACCCTCGTGAAGTAAATAAAAGGTTCCGCTCGAAATTCAGTCCAAATTCCCGAGTTCGACAGAAACATTCCCAAGTTCGACAAGATACACCTGAAGAAGGTCGGAGGTTAAACGTTGGGAAAATAACACTAAAGATGAGAACAGTAGTCCGATGAATCCAAATAATACGAATAACCAATCCTCATCAAAAAAATTCAGAAACGGAATAATAATAATAATAATAATAATAATAATAATAATAATAATAATAATAATAATAATAGGTTATGTTACTCAATGTATTTTTAGAACATATATTCTAAAATTTATAATGATCTGTTCATTAGTTTACGAAATTACGCTAAACGCGCGAGTACCATATACATATTAAAACACATACCTAACTTCATACGTATAGATAGGGAAATAAGGAGAGCGGAGAGAGACAGAGATTACAAATATCGACTTTGAACAATTAAATGTTTAGTAATAATTAAATTTAGATAAAAAATAAATAAGTTTAATTGAGTTTTTTTTTTAAAAGTAGCCTCGCTTAAACGACCTTTTGTTTTCAGTTTTGTTAAGCAAATTTTTAAAAAGTCTCACTTACAAGAATTGCCAGTCTCGAACGGGCAAAGTTTTCTTTCTCGCGTTACTGCCGATTGGCGGTAAACCTATTGAGGACGGAGACGTTATCGCTTACGCAGGAGGATTGGTCGATGGGACACGATTATCTGATGTGACAAGTGGTCGGACAAGAGACAAACACCAACGAAACAAAACAAAGCATACACACGAATAATAATAACATGCAGAGGAACTTAAATAAACATTCGTAATAAAAGTAAACACGTATACAAATGCATGTTTACACACATACATAAGCATGTTGACTTTAAGATTCTGCATCTAATAAACGACTATTCACTCATACGTACGATTTCTTTCTCATTGTTTATACGTAACAAATTCATACGTGCGTAGGTTCGAAACTTGAAAGGCGGCTCACATTCAAATGTGACTACTAAAGCTAATAAACCACAGGGCTAACTCACCTCGTACATGATCATTGTTGCTTTGTATATGTGTCCAACCTGTTCACATATATATATTTTTTACGCAGGAATCACCACTTATCAAGGCCCGGAGGCCACTTGAGGACAAGGGTTAATGGGTATACATTAGTCAATACGTAGTAAACAAAAATAGTGGGAATTTTGTAAATTGGATTACTTAGGGGGACGGTTCATCAAGAACTTGTTTACGTTGGATTTGAATAAATCAGATTGTAGTCAGCTGGAAAGCAGACAATCAGAAGAGAGTTCAACAGGCATGCAGTTCTAAGAAAGAAGCTTTGTTTATGGAATCTACATTTAGGTTTAGGCACAGATAAAGAGTGTGTGAAATTATTGATAATGGTTTTGGTTACATATATTATCATACTTAGCGGAATATATATATATATATATATATATATATATATATATATATATATTGTTATTTCAGATCATTTGAAATCATAGAAGCAAGATTTAGTCTCCCCTCCATCAAGGTCAGATGTTTTGGGTAAATATCGGATATTTTGTAATTAATATGCAAAACTAGGCATAAAATAGCTATGACTGAAACATTTTATGGCTGTAAAAAGTTCCCAAATAGGCTCTGGATGATGTATGATCACCTAAATGGCACATAGGCCAACTACACATTAACTTTCTAACGTTTTGGAACCTATGAGGAATTCTCTCTCTCTCTCTTTCTCTCTCTCTCTCACGCACACACATGCAAAGTGACTTTTATATAACAGTAGAGATAGAGATGTATAAACACAGGCACATATATATTCGTGCGCGCGCACACACACACACACACATAAGGAATAAAGTATAGATATATATGTATTCGCGGTCGCGCACACACACTCGTATATATAATTTTAATTCATAAGGAATAAAAAATATGGATGAATTATGTTTAATCGAGCATAACATATTTATTGTAGATTACACAGTACGGTAAAGACGGAATTAAACATGGATTGGTATCGACGTTTTCAGAGATGTGGGTAATTCAACCAGTTGGGTTAGAATGTACTCTACATTTTTGTGAATGGACAATTCTTTATAAAAGTAAAATGATAAAACATTTAAATAAACACTACAAAAGTCTGTAAGAATATGCCGAATTTCTAATCGAACTATTGGGAGAATATTAATGAGTAAGAGCTCAAGATTGTAACACAAGAAACAAGAAATGGTTAAAAGTGTGAATTGTATCAAAGGTTTATAAATGATACTCATTAATGGTGAAATACAAACGGAATATTAAAATCAAATTAAAGACAATTAAAGTTGAGGGAAAATTTGGAAAATAAGGATATGGATTATAGTTGTTTAAAAAAATCATTTCTTATGTTTTCAATTCCACGGTGCTTTTAAATGTAAAACTATTGGAATTGTTGCCATTACGCACGTACCAGCCTGGTCTCTACACACACATATACGCACACAGAGACAAAAAAGACATTAATATCCGTCACCATTTGATACCAAGAGAGATCGGGTATCACCGTCATTCGTCATACGTCATTATAACTTGACAATGAAGAAAAATGTCTGTAATTCTCTGGAGATGAGTTGATTTATATTGTTTTTATCGTTTGAAAAAAAAAATTCTCTTAGTATGGAATTTGGTTTTAAAAGTGATTTTTTATGTTTTGAATTCTACGACGTTTTAAAATATAAAAATATTGGAGCTGTTTAATTATTAAATATTAAAACAAGATTTTTCAGTGAAGCTGGACATGGCAAGTGCTTACAGGATAAGATTTTAATGAAAGTCTCAGTTCCAGATATCGTCTGTTATAATTCATCTTCAAACTTACGTTTATAAATTAACTTTTCAAAAACTATATCACAATTTTAAACACTTGTATTTAATGAATGTTATCATTAAACGCCACCTTAATTAATTGAATAAAGCTTAACGAAAATCAAATTTAATGTTATTTAGTTTTTGAACTAACGATTCATATGACTAACAATACATTACATGAGAGCTCTTTGTTTAAACTCTTCGACTTAACATTCACGACCGACATGAATTAGAACCAATAGAGTGAAGACATTGCCAAAGCCGGTGCAAAGAGTTGTATTCTATCTATCATGCTAGAAAACTATTCAATACTGAAAGTATCCTGTATCTCTACAAAGCCACCCTTCGTCTATGCATGGAGTATCGATACCACTACCAGGCTGGTGCATATATATCACTAGTCTTTCCCTCTTAGACAGGGTCCGAAATAAAGTCTCCAACCTCATAGTTCCGCAATATCAACAAAACTTCAACCCCTGTTCCATCGCTACAATAATGTGTCACTACTGTGTCTGTTCTACAAGTATTTTAATGGGCTGTGCTCTGACGAACTAGTAGCACTCGTGTCACCTCGATGTAAAAACCATCGACTGATCCGATAAGCAGCAAAATTTAACCCCTTCTCTATAGATGTACCTATATACCGGAAGCCTTCTACTTTAAGATTGTCTTCACATGAACTGTTAGACTTTGTAATTTCTTCCTTATATCCTGCTTCCCTGACTAACACGTAGAAATTTAAATGTAATGTGAGTAAACATCTTGCTGCTTAACTCTCTACATAGTCCAAAATAGCAGCCCTATACGTTCGAGTTTAATTATGTTTTGTTTGAGATAAATAAAAGTAAGTATATATGGCGTCATCTCTGGTCTTGGACGAGCATAGCGTCTTTGGGCGTTTCTAAGAACTATGCCGACAATTAATATAAATTGTTTCTAGAAAGTTATCTTTGTTGCAAGCGAAGAAAACAAAGTATATCAAACGGACGTGTATTCATACTAAAAGGGGAAAAACTGAAATATTCGGCGAGTAGAATGATCACTAGCTTACAAGTGCTTACATAACATGAACATAGTTTTGTAAATAAAATGACCAGAAATGAATAAAAAACAATGAATTTATATAAGTTTACAAAAAAAACTATAAAAGTCATTTTAGTCAGAAATGTTCATTTGGAAAAATTGGCGCTGACTCGTGTTTTGTTAAGAAAAATGTTTAGTGAATATGCGCCATAAACAATTGAACTGCGTATGTATTTGCTAGTGTGAATACACATGTGTGAGCAATAGACAATGTGGCACTGTGCATATAGGCGTTCGTTTACTTTGTTCTTGTTAGTGTGTGTATAGATGTGCGCAAGATGATGGAACTGTACGTGAGTTTTGGAGTGTTCTTTTACTTTGCATTCCTCAGTCAAAGACACAGGATTGTTGTGAGCATATGTTTTAAATTTTTCCAAAGTGCAACAGGTTTGATCACTTCATAACTCTGATCGCGTTGACCAGGTCATCATTTTTATAAGGTTTCTTAATTTGACACAGGCTTGTTACGTTTTGGGTTTAAACGATTTTCATTCGTAGAAAAATATTGAGTTAAACCTATTTGTGAAGATTTGTATTATTATTCACTGGACTACTGTTCTCATTTTGAGTGTGATTTTCACAACGTTTCGGTCGATATAATCTCCGACATTCTTCAGGTGTATCTTGTCGAACTCGGGAATGTTTCTGTCGAACTCGTGAATTTGGCCGAAGTAAAAATTATAGACAGAGAAGAACGGCGCAGAGTAAGACGACTGAAAGAAGCACCACATATGTTGGGGAATAACCAACTGCTAAGTAGACCTAGTATAGAACTCAATACGATATGGGAACCAGTAATTATAAACAATAGATAATATATATAAGTAATAAGTAAAAAACATTAATATATACAAGTAATAAGTATGGAGATAGATATACATTAATATATAGTAATAATTAGTAATAAATGGCGATATTTGCAACTAGAAGTAAAAATAGGTTTAAGGCTCCTAAAATTCGTACTAGAATTGTCCGTAAGGCCCCATGGCGTAGTGGTTAGAGTACTGGGAAAGATCAATTGTAAAAGTGATATTCTCCTGAAGGTTGAAATCCTCAGTGTGGGCAATCGAAAAATACATTTGTGAATTACTTACAGTCATGGCTGACGGAAAAAGAGCACGCTACCCCCGTGAAGTTAATAAAGGGTTCTGCTCGAAATTCTGTATAAATTTCCGAGTTCGACAAGTTACACCTGAAGAAAATCGGAGGTTATATCGACAGAAACGTTATGAAAATCACACTCAAGATTCAGAAACACTATTTGTGAAAACTCTTGCGTGCTTTTGGAGATGAAGAGAAAAGCGCATCTTAACGAACGGAGAAAGAAATAGGGTTGGTATTCAAGCCAGTCGCTTTTTGGCGTTCGTTCGAACGTTTATCTTCAAAAACTTATTTTTTTAATACGAGGTGGAAGGATAAAATTGTCGCCCTAGAAAAGCACGACCATTCCATTTCCGTTTGATGAAAACCATTTTTTTTTTTTTGCTGCAGATCATTTACTAGTTGGCCAGTTGTGTGCAAAGCCTACTCAAATTACATTTAAATTTCATACATGTATGAATGCGCCGCTGTACAACTCATACTCTCTACCGATCCAAGTTATGACAACATGATCACTGCCAGCACCCTCAAATGAAAATCCGGACGGCTCAATGCTTAAGGGCACAGCTCAACGCATCGAACGACCGATAGGTTATGGTCTTTGGTGTGGTATTCAAAGTCGGCTTGAAAGTCAACATCAAAGTGTACCTGGATGTGCTAAAGGGTGTGGTGATCCCCCGATGCAATCAGGTAGCCGCTGACAAACTATGGGTGTGGCAGCAGGACTCAGCGCTGGCCTACAAGTCCAGAGATCCAGGGTTGACTTCAGGAGTGCTACGACTTTGTACCGTTCTGTCACTGACCCCCATCCTCCCCCGACCTTAATCCGCTGGACTACTTCGTTTGGTTATACGTTGAGAACATCACCAAAATGACCACCCACAACACCAAAGCCAGTCTGATCGCCACCATCCGCTAAGTATTCGCTAAGCTCTCGTCGGCGCTTGTGGAAAAGGCATGCCCCCGTATCGAGACGGTGATTGAGGCTGAATGTCATCTCTACTACATAATTACTTTAATTAATTTTTACAATAAAAGTTTTAAAATAAAACTGTAGTGTTATTTTCTTTAGGGAGGACATTTTTATCGTTCCACCTTGAACATGAATTTTACTAAACACTTTACAAGCAAAAATAACTTTCTATACGACAGTATAAATGCTTCTAAATTTCATTCAAATTTCGGGGAAAAAATCATGACGTCATTGATACATTTGTTACGTGAGATTCAAATAGATAACGTGGTTACGAAGAAATCGAAATTCATTACGGCGGATTTAATTTTATAATTAAATTATTGTTTTTAAATAAAATAAAATAATAGAAAAGTCATCATATAACAGCTTTTATATATAATTATTAGGGATATGATAACAGAATATTCTTTTCATTATTTTGACTCTCAAGTATATATCCGATACAGTTAGACACAGTTAATCAACCGAGAATAACCTCACTCTATATAAAAGCATATAAGATATCAACGGATACACACTCGAGAGTCAAAACAATGAAAAGAATATACTGTTTTCCAAGCCCTAATAATTATATATTTCTTTATTTCGTACCAAACAAAATGCCGGCAACTAACGATAAAAGAAAAATGCCGGAAATTATTCTCTAGAGTAGATAAACTTAGGACTTTATTTAAGTAGTATACTTAATATATACTATTACTGAAAGCTTGCCTTTATTGAAAATGCTTGCTTCCTTGCCGGCCAATCAAACCATCTAATATAGTTAGCCTTATGTTCAAGTACATTCGAAATATAATACAGTGCAAAGAAAAAGTTACTCATGAAAACGAACCTCCTAAAGTAAAACCTTGAATAATTATCTAAACTCGAATGTAAATTAATATTAAGCCGACTTTACAAATTGATAATAGTTAATTATTGGATTTTAATTAATTATAAGGTGAAACTCTAATGTTTCAAACTCGATAGATAACGACAAACTTCCACCCATTAATATGGGAGGGGAGATTATCATCAAGTGTCCTGAATTGTTAACTTAGCACCGAACTTACTACTTAGATACAAATAAGTCACTTGTACCCATTCCCCTCCTCCCCCCTTTTTTCTTCTTTAAATGGAGAGTAGATAATACAGTGGATGTGTTATCGGCAGCTCCAATAACTCTCGCTATTTTGTCATTCAGTCCTCATTCAATGAGTGATTTTTCTGACAAAGGGTGAAGAAAAAGCTGCTTAAAGGTCGGTAGTACTTGGTGACCAGTAGTCTGGGATGTCGGAAATTTTTCTGTCTCTGTCTGTCCTTGTGGCCATGTCACTAGTAAGGGTGCTGGAGGTAAACGTTTTGTCTGGGCTGACGTTATCCGCCTGATAGTCAGGGACCCGAACCTTGGATTAACCACTAAGGAGGCTGTCCTATCAGCAGGCGCAAAGTACTGGGACTGCTGTATTGCCATTTGGTGAGTTGGTCTGGACCATGCAGTAGTCTCTGGTGGGGCCTCTCGATGCCATACTAGTGGGTAATTGTTACGGCTTTACCTTTTCGTGTGCTACAAAAAAAAAGAATTCCTGTCTTTTTCTCTCTTACTTTCCCTCTCTGTACTGCTCTAACCAAGTATGCCGACCTATTCCATAAATCCCAAAACCTCAACACGAAATATCTCCAGAATAAAAACTCGGTTAAACCTAGAACCCCATCTTCCAACGTAGACCCCTACTACCAGGTCTCCTTCTCCAACACCAGGGGTCTACGTTCCAACCTTCCAGAGGTTGAAACCCAATTACAGGAGACGAAACCGGACATATTATTTCTAAGTGAAACTGGAATAGGGCCGACCACTTCCCTAGATGAGTTCATAATTAACGGATACTCTAATTTAACAGCTAAATCTGACACCCAAGATCGCCATGGGCATGGAATATGTGCCTACATTAAGGATGGCTTCCCGTGTGGCAGGGATATCTCTAGAAAAGATCCTAATTTACCCTATATGTGCTTCAGGGTTGCACTTGCTAACACCACTGCATTTATATTTGCCCTCTATAGGCCCTAGAACAGCGGAGTTACTATCTTTAAGAGCATATCTGAGAAAATAGACCACATCCTGTCTGCACATCCCTCGGCTAACATCCACATCTGTGGTGACTTCAACGTCCATAACGTGGAATGGCTGACCCATTCAAATAAGACAGATGACAAGGGGAGGTTTTGTCATGATTTTGCCATTGCTTATGACCTCACTCAGATTGTTCGTGAACCCACCCGTGTGCCCGATACACCCGGTCAATATGCAAGCCTTCTAGACCTTTTTCTCTCAACTTCCCCTGAGCTATGTTCATGTTCCGTTCATTCTCTTCTAGGATCCTCCGACCACTCCGTCGTATCAGTTAAGATAAAAACGAAATGTAAGAAGCCCCTAGACGTACCCCTCCACCGTACTGTATACCGATACTCTATGGCTGACTGGGATAGCTTCCGTACATTCATATCTGATTTACCTCTACACTCCATGTTTAAAAAGGAAGTGTCCTCTATAGTATCAGATCTGACCGAATGGTTAATTGTAGGCATAGATCAATTCATACCATCTAAAAAATTCCAACAAAAACCTAACAGCCAGCCATGGTTCTCCCCAGAATGTGCTGCTGCTATCGCGCACAGAAATCACTTTTTCCATAGCTACCAACGTAATAGATGCACTGAGACTGAAGCTGCTTTCAGGACTGCCAGCAACCACTGTAAAAGAGTAATAAAAAATGCAAGAGAGCTATATGCCCAGTCTGTTAAATCCAAGGTAGCTGATCAGCGGCTTGGTTCCCACCAGTTTTGGCAAATAACAAATAGGATCCTGAACAGAAGTGTGCGTTCTATCCCAACCATTATCAATGGACCAAAGGTCATCTCGTCAGCGTCAGACAAGGCCAAACTATTTGCAAAGAACTTTGCAGCTAATTCTACCCTATGCGACGAAGGCCATCAACACCCCATATTTCCTCCTATAACACAGAACAAGCTAGGTAACATACAAATATCCGTGCATGAGGTCGCCAAGCTAATCAAGAACCTAGATTCCAGTAAAGCAACTGGTCCTGATGGCATCCCAATTATAGTGTTAAAAAAGCTTCAACCAGAACTTGCTCCCATACTTACGAAGCTGTTTAAGCGCTGCCTTAAGGAGAAGTGCTTTCCGACTCCCTGGAAGCCTCATCAGTTTGCCCTGTATTTAAGAATTCAGGTGATAAGTCATCTCCCTCTCAGTACAGACCAATAAGTCTCCTGTGTGTTATGAGTAAGTTGCTGGAATCCATATTAAATAGAGAAATAGTCAACCACCTCAGCAGGAATAACCTTCTTAGTGACACACAATATTATTTCCGCTTTGCAAGATCTACCGCAGATGTGCTGACGGTTATATCCCAAAGGATTAGTGAATCTCTTGACAAAGGCTTCTATTCTAGGGCAATTGGTCTTGACATATCAAAGGCCTTCGACAAGGTATGGCATAAGGGTCTACTTCACAAGATTTCCAGCTACGGTATAACTGGAAATTTTTTCTCAATCATTAAATCATTTCTCTCCGATAGGTTCATAAGAGTAGTGGTAGATGGACAAAAATCGGAGGCCTGCAATATAAATGCTGGAGTCCCTCAGGGGTCAATCCTAGGCCCAACTCTCTTCCTGATCTACATTAATGACCTCCCTAAACACATACTTAAATCATTCGTTGACATCTATGCTGATGACACGACCATCTACGGCAACACATCAAAGGCTGTAAATGACAAAGTTCTCTCTGATTCTCTCTCCTCTGATCTCGAGCGCGTGGTTCAGTGGGAAAGATGTGCCTGGTTACCTTTAATGCATCCAAAACCAAACTCCTATCCTTACATCATCAATGCTCTGATCCCCATCTGGCATCAATTGTGATGGATGGCTCTCGTCTGGAAGAGGCCCTGTGTTTTGACAAGCTTCTGGGTTTGACCTTTACTCCTGATCTGAAATGGAACACGTACATCAAGTCTGTTGTCAAGGTCGCTGGAAAGATGGTGGGATCCTTCTACCGCTCCAGAAGATATCTCACTACTGATGCAATTCTCTATCTATATAAACGCCAAGTACGTTCAAGGATGGAATACTGTTGCCATATCTGGGCAGGAGCTGCTTAAAAAAAGCCTATCCTGCCTTGACAGAGTACAAAATAGACTTCGTGGCTTAGTGGGGGATGCCCTTTTCTCTACCCTGCAACCTCTCTCCCACAGAAGAGACGTTGCGAGCCTATCCTTGTTTTATCGTTATTTCCATGGCAGGTGCTCGTCTGAAATCCAATCTCTGGTCCCCCCCCCGCCAATCTTTCACGAAAAACACCCGTCTAGCCGAATCCACTGTGAAAAATTTCCCCCACTCTTTATATGTGCCTAAATCAAAACGTGGATTCCATGAACAAAGCTTCTTTCTTAGAACTGCACGCGTGTGGAACTCTGTTCCGTCTGCATGCTTCCCACCGGACTACAACTTGGATGTCTTCAAGTCCAATGTTAACAAATTCCTAATGAACCGCCCCCTTAAGTAAACACTTCATCACATCTCTACACTAACTTAATGTACTTGCAATAACCCTTATCCCTGAGTGGCTTCCGGGCCTTGATAAGTGGTGATCTCTGTGTAAAAAGAAACAAAAAAACATGGCTATGTTGTGAAAAAGTTTTTATTTGTATATTTATTCAAATTTTACTTTGTCTCTGTTTGATTTACCTTCCGGCAAAAGCAAGTCAATCATACAATAATAAATGAACACACCATTTCATCTGATAAAAGCAACCGAAATATTGTCATTATTTTAAGGCAAACAACATATTGTTCCGGAAATCCACTTTTATTTCAATTTTCATTTTTGTTTAGTCTTCATTAAATACTCTTCTCTTTGTATTATCAGTTTAGTGGAAAGGTAAAACATAATACTCGACTTTTGCCTAGAACATTTTCATTCTACGCTTTTCTTGACGGCCATTTTTTTAAAGTATGGTTTTAAGAGTAAAAGCAACTATCTAAAATTAAATATACTTTTAAACAATTTATTTTATGATCAAAAGTTAATAAAATTAATTTAAATTTCAGAAAATTCCGAATTATAGAAAAAATAAAAAGAAACCATAAGCTCTATAGTTGTTTGAAGTTAAACTAAATATCTTTTTTCCGGGGATTACTCATCTATTTCAATTTTAGTTTATTTCTTCTTTGTATATATTTATCTAAATCCTAATCCAACTTCATATCAGGCAAGTTACGGTAAGATGCCAACTCAACTGTAGCAGACGATAAGTTTTAATGGAATAGTGAAACTCATTACAATAAATTGTTTTTTTTTAAATAAAAAAATTAATTACAACACGCTGTGTGAAATGAAAAGGATACTGTAAAGATTTAACGAAAACAAATACCAACAAAAACTTTTTAAAGTAATAAAGTATCCCCCCCCCAAAAAAAATATTTAACGAAAACAAAAAAAAAGTTGTTAAAACACTTCAACTTCTTTTAAAGAGAAAAAGAATCATTTTTTCATAGTTGTTTCTATGCTTTTGTTGTAAGAAAATATGTTTTTAGAAAATTTATGGCTGTAAGTAATTGTTCTTGAAAAAATATTATATACTTTTCCTGAACAAAAATACCTTTCTTCAAACAGAAACAATATTTTTTTTACAGTAGTTTCTATATTTTCGTTGTAAACACATTTATTTGCAAAAGATTTCTTGAGAAAAAAAAATTCAAGAAATCATTTTCAAATAGATGTGTTTACGACGAAAATATATAAACATACTCATATATAAATATACTTACAGCAACTATATTCTTGTTTTACTGTTTTGTTTCCAATATCTTGACTTTATAGCCCCTGGTAATCTTTGCGTTTTTCTGTTGCTTACGTAAGCACGCCGGGAAATAGGCAAGGTTCTGGATAAATACTAATAAGTGAAAGTAAAATGATTTCTGAGCAAAGCCAACTATCTAAAAGTTGGATAGTAATAAATTTTTATGTTTTTTGGAATACAAAATTTAACGGTTTCAGGACCAAACCAGTGCAGAATCTCTTTCAATAAATAAACACATTTAACCATTAAAATTAAATTTGATATTCCGATTTCTGACGACACTACCATCTATACTAGCACAGCAAATACCTTAAACGACCAAGATCTCTCTGATTCTCTCTCCTCTGATCTTGGGCACGTGGTACAATGGGGAAAAGGTGGCTGGTTACTTTTAATCCATCTACTTTTAATAAATCATTAACGCTCCTATGCTCATCTGGCATCAATTGAAATGAATGGCTCTCGTCTTGGGGAGGCTTCATGCTTTGACAAGCTTCTGGGCTTGACGTTTACTCCCGATCTAGAACGGAACACACATATCTAATTCATTGCCAAGGACGCTGGAAAAATGGTGGGACCCTTCTACCGCTCTAACAGATATCTCACTCCTGATGCAATTCTCTACCTATATAAAAGCCAGGTACGGCCAACGATGGAGTACTGTTGCCACATCTGGGAGGGAGCTGCTAGAAGCCGCTGATCCTGCTTTGATAGAGTACAAAATAGACTTTTTAGCTTAGTGGGAGATGTCCTTTTCTCTTCCCTGCAAACTTTTCCCCACAAAAAAAAAACGTTGCGAGCCTGTCTCTGCTTTGTCGTTATTTTCATGGTAAGTGCTCATTTGAGCTTCAATCTATGCCCTCCTCGCCAAACTTTCACGAAAAACACTCGTCTAGTTGAAACCACTATCAATAATTTCACACACTCTTTATCTGTGCCTAAACCTAAATGTAGATTCCATGAACAAAGTTTCTTTCTTAGAACTGCACGACTGTGGAACTCTATTCCGTTTGCCTGCTTTCCAGCTGACTACAATCTGATTGTCTTCAAGTCCAACGTGAACAAGTTTATAAAATTCCCACTACTTATTTTTACTACGCTATAATCACAAATACTTATGTATACCCATTAAATCTTATCCTCGAGTGGCCTCCGGGCCTTGATAAGTGGTGATCCCTGTGTAAGAAAAAAGCTTCCTAAGGAAAATCCAGAGTCGTTTCCCTTTTTTGTTTTCGTGTCATGATGATGATAATGCTTAACACGTCTTCAGATGTTGGTGAAGTACGAGATTTAAATGCTTCCTTATTGGAGTACGGACATATTGATTTTTCTGATGGAATGGATTTTGCAAACTTTCGGTAAAAATAAACCGTTGGTCTGAGAAAATGATTCTGAACAGCCAATCAAATTGCTTGGAAACTAAGAAGTCATAATAGAAGAAAGGTAATGTAACAAAACGCTTAAATAAAACAGTGGCGGTCTTTTTTGAAAAGGGATACAGTGAAATAAATTTGTTGGTAGTAGATTTTCATGACTGAGTAAGATATACATATATCTTATAAAGATGATTTGCTTAGGAAAGTCAGTTTGGTCGGAATTAATGAAATGAATTATAAAATTCTGTAGAAACGACTGATATTTTCCGTAACAAATCATCAGGTACCGGCAGGAAGCCTGACCAAATTGGAATTATGTGCGACGCCTGTGTTTACAGCAGAATGATGTTCGATTAGAAAGGAGAAAATTGCTTTATTTATATAGTAGAATAGTAGATAGATACCATTACAATGAAAAGTGAGTATACAACGTTGGAAACTATAAACCTATTCACTCATTGGTCACAACGAACAGTGATATTGAAACCTGGGCAGAAGAAAACGTGTGTGTAAATGGTAAGAGCGAGAAAAAGGATATTCACACAAGGTTGGTAGAATCGCGGTCCACTCATAAATATGGCCGCATATGTCACATTTATAGGATGATTCCTAATAGACTGATTGAAATTGAAACTAAAAACAATCAACTAATAGACTGCTTATATAATTAAAAAAATTAAAAAGGATGTAACTTGAAGAATTACGTTTTTGTAACGTAAATAAATAATGTATAAATTTCAAGATAATTTATTAGAATTTATTTTAATTTTTAAAGATGTTCTCAACACTAAAATGCATGTTTACACCTCTGCTTTAAAAATTGGAACAATAAATAATTAGCAATTAAGAGTGGACTACTAGGTAGAACCCAAATAGATTCTTCGAATCAACTGATATTTTTTATACCAGAAGACAATAACCATGAAAAAATTCCCAGGAGAAGATGGAAATAATATACCGAACATATGTAGAATAAGTACATAATTGAAAAAACATTAAAGTGAGATCACTTGAATGTTTTATCAAATGTATACGTTATGGTTTAGTTTTTGAAACGGCATATTTTATATTTTGCTTGCGCATTAATTGCATTTATTAAATTTTAAAGTTATTAAAATGTTTTTTGTATAACAAGAAATGATTAACAAATGTGCGACATTTAGTTGTTTTTGTAGAACAGTGAAAAAGACTTCACATCTTCTTTAACATTTGGAAAATCCGATCTTATCAAAAGATAAAAAATAAAATAAATTTGATAATGGAATTAATTGTTTCACTGAGCATTTTTTTTAGGATAAACATATGTTGAAAGGAAAAAGAAACCAATTGAATTGTAATTTAAAACCAATACCAGAATTCAGCACAAATAATACATTTCTTTTGCTGACTCAGATTAAAAAAAAAATAGCAACGACGGATTGAAAAAGATGAATTACAAGATTTTCTTTCAACTGACTCTATAACAGATTTTACCAATTGGCAGCAAAATGTTATCCCTCTAGTTTTGAATTAAAAACAAAAACAAAAACAAAAAAAAAAACACAAAAAAACAAGACAAACAAAAAAAAACATGGAGATTATATTCTATTCTATAAAAGAATGCACTCGTATTAGCTTAAACCTTTATGTTCAGCTCCAATATCATTCACATGTCAGTTTATACATGGAAAAATGTTAACGTACAAAATTTAGCATGTTAGAAAATGTTCTAACCCACATCAAAATCATAGTGGAAGAAGAGCCATACTCAATTTGAAACGAGTTATAAAAAGACATTATAAATCAAAAGGATGTCCTCCATTTTTTGCACACATAATACGTTGTGCCTTCCTACTACGCTAAATATCAAGACAAGCTTATACATTACTTCTGGAGAAATACAAACACGAATTAAAATGTAACGTTCTCGAAAAGCTCCCATTATAATAACCTCTTAAAAGTTAGTAAAAATTTGTTTTGATATATATATATATATATATATATATATATATATATATATATATATATATATATATATATATATATATATATATATATATATAACGTTGCCCGGTCTTAAGATACGCTTAAATATGATATTTAATTCATGCAGATTATGCATTTATTGTTATAGAAACAATTCTCTAGCGATAAGTATATTAAACCTAATATATAATCGTGATATTAAAATTAAAATAATAATTTATACAACTCTCTACGCTAATTGCTTAGCATCTGAGCCACGCCCATACACACACACACACACACACACACACACACACATATATATATATACTTCATTTACTCACATAAAATTAATATACGAAAGTATACATTTATGCGTAAACTTTAAGTATTTACTTCAAAAGTGCTCAATACGTAGGTAGAGCTAGTTAGTAAGTTATAAAATATATATATGGCGATTAAGCTACACTGAATATTCCGCGTTTCACCCACTCTAGGACTCTTCAGGCGTATGCGCATAAGCCCAAAGAGTCCTAGAGTGGAAGAAACGCGAAATATTCAGTGTAGCTTAATCGCCATATATATATTTTATAACTTACTATATATATATATATATATATATATATATATATATATATATATATTTTATAACTTACTATATATATACACATGTATACGTACATATATATATATATATATATATATATATATATATATATATATATATGTATATATATAATTAAATTAACCTATCATCCCTGTATAGATGGAATCGTCCAATCATTGACGACAAGATGCAAGCAACCAAGGTTCACAGAGTTTTATATATATATATATATATATATATATATATATATATATATATATATATATATATACATACACACACACACACACACACACACACACATATATATATATATATATATATATATATATATATATATATCCGAATCACGCTGGAATTTATCATTATCACTGATTGATCTCCGCTAACAATAAGTAAAGGTTCTTGAGACGATGAATAAAAACAATTGAAAAAATTGATTACGGACACCGATTTTCAAGAAGTGTTTCAAACTAATTACAGTATAAAAGTTTAAATTAGTTTGTTTTTCAAAATGGCTGTGCGATAACTAACTTAAAAAAAATTCTAATTCAGTTGGATCAATAAAATTTTACAAAGTAATACTTACAAGAAATGCTAGTCTCGAGCAGGCAGAGTTTTCCCTTGTGCCATAGTCGATTAATGAATAACGTATTGTGGATTGGGACGTTATCGTTTACGCAGGAGGATTGGTCGACGGGACATGATAATCTGATGTGACAAGTGGTCAGACAAGAGACAAACACCATTAGACGCACACAATTATACATATAGGCATATATAAAACTGACCGCACACACAGCATGCAGAGAAACTTAATTAAGCATTCGTAAAAAACTCTATACACGTATACAAAAGCATACTTACACAAATATATTTGGATGCCAAATTAAAGATTCTGTATCACATAAACGCTCATTTACCAATACGTATACTTCTTTCTCTCTCTCTCTCTCTCTCTCTCTCTCTCTCTCTCTCTATATATATATATATATATATATATATATATATTATATGAGATGTCATTGGTACCGTCGGTTTCAAATTAAGGACGGTTTTAGATACCCATATGAAGCTCTCTTCAGCCAATACTCATCTCTGTTATAACCGGAAGTGGAAACATATATATACATTACGAGTTCACATTTAACTCTCATTTTGTGAAAAAAAAACTTTATTTGCCCGATGTAGTGATTTTATTCAATTTAAAAATATATTTTATAATTAAATTAAAATTTAATTTCAATTAAATATTTTTATAAGCACCTTTAATATTAACACCAAAATTAGAATCTTTATAAAAGAGATGAGTATTGACTGAAGAGAGCTTAATATGGGTATCTAAAACGGTCCCTAATTATTGGGTTTGAAACCAACGGTAACAATGGCTTATCTCACCTTAAACTTTCTGAGAACAATATATATATATATATATATATATATATATATATATATATATATATATATATATATATATATATATACGTTAACCATTTACTTGAAACGTTACCCAGTTTGTACATACCAATCATACGGATTGAATAATCGTTTTCATGAGTAAAATTATTTATAAAGAAAAATATTTTTATATAAATTTTGAAAAAGTCTAAGCTCAATGAATGCCTTGTTATTGTCTTTCAGAGCAAATATAATGTAATATAATAATTCTCCAAGTTCCAAATATCAAGTTTTCCTAGTTGGTCATTTATTACTTATCAAAAGGTAGCCATTACAATACTGTTTCGTATTGCGACTAACAAGTCTGCAAAATTATGTCTTTGCTACATATTTAAACGAGAAAAACGGCAGAGCATGTCGGTTGCATGAACTATATAAACTGTACAAAATAGTGTTTTCTAAATTTTTTAAGGTAGACATTTGATGGGCTCGTGATTAAGTATGCAGCAAAGACATAATTTTGCAGACCTTTTAGTCGCAATACGAAACAATAGTGTAATGGCTTCATTTTGAAAATTAATAAATGATTAACTTAGAAAATGTGATATTTGGAAACTGGAAAATTAGTTTATATTTGGAACTTGAAGAGTTATTATATTACATTATATTTTCTCTGGAAACCGATAAAAAGGCATTCACTGAGATCGGATTTTTTTCAATATATATATAAATATATATCTACTAGCGTAGCTACTCGGCAATACCCGAGATAAAATATAATATTTCTTTTAAAACTTCTATTTCTTTACTGATCTCTACTTGTTTCCATATCTTTCCTCGCCCTCATTTCCCCTTTCTTTATTCTCTTATCGACCCATTTCCCTCTCTTGACATGCACATGCTCACATACAACTTTTCTTTATATAGCTTTCTCGATTTTCTATATTTCTTTGTAATTTAGTACACAATAACACTGAAAATAGCAGAAAAACTGACCCCTAACGCAACTTGAACCAGTTGATCTACAAAGAATGAATATATAAATTTCTTTTTATTTGAAACATTATCCATATGGCGCAACGCAGGTTAAGAATATACGAATTTGTGGCAGTTTTGTTTCGTTTCTTTTAATTTTTAGCTGACATACAAACATACATACGCAAGGAAGACTTGTTTGCCTGCTAGACACTTTGTTAGAGTATCCAATGTCTCTCTGTACAAGAGATTGTCAGGAAAACCTAGCATAAAGATACTTCCTCTGAAAGTCAAACTTACTAAGTGTTCGAAATCATATAGTATTCGCAGCACAAATAAGATCTCCTTGCTATAGCTAACCTACCTGGTTTTTACGAGGAATGGTACACCTTTCTCCAAGTGATTTTACCTTAAGTAATATGAAAAAATGGATACTCCACCAGACCAGATGAATTTTTGTCTTATAATTCAGTAAGACCAAGAGACCACAAGGAAAATATACTATAACATATTTAAATGGTCAAGTGGGGAGAGGAAAATTATGCTCCTAAAATCTTTACTAACTCAGTGTTTAAGAGTTAAAGGAGAACTTTAATCGAATATTCGAATACCTATGTATTTTATATAGAGATCAAATGTTAACTACAGGAAAGAGAACCTCTCGATATCAGAGAACGTCGATTAAAGTAAAATTAAACCACGAGAGAAGATCTCCTTTACATAGATTTATTTATTTTTTATTGTTTATTTTTCCCAATTTCGTACTTAATAATATTGCAAATAGCAAAATAAACAAACAAAAAACAAACAAACAAACAAAAAAACAAACAAACAAACAAACAAACAAACATAAAAACAAAAAATAAACTGTCCTCTGGCGCAACGGACCAGTTAATTTACAAAGAATGAATAGATATTTATTTTATTTGAGACACTATCCATCCGGAGCAACACCGACTAAGAATATTTCAACTTTTTGGATGCTTTTTTTTCTTTTCTTTTTGTTACTTTTTACTTTTAGCTAACATACATACATACATACAGACAGACAGACAACTGCTTTTTAGGTATTATATATATATATACATATAATATAAAGCTGAACGTCTGTGTGTGTGTGTGTCTGTTCACGAATAGGCTCCTATATGGTTGACTATTATAGAAAACTGATCACATATAATGATAGAAGATGTATCGAGAAACAGGAATGGGTATGTTTGATCTGGCAGAACGGTGGTTCATTAAAATTGTGGGGTCTGCGTTCGCGCCTGCCCTACAAAGTATGGAAATAAAAAATTTAAAAATGAAAAAAAAAAAAACGTTTACAAGTGTTTTTGATATAGATGTACATAAGAATACTTTGATAAGTATGTTTTAACTTAACTAGGGATGGTATAATAAAATTGTGGGGTCTGCATTCGCGCCTGGCCTCCATAAAATGGAAATAGGCACAAACTTTAATAAAGACTTTTCGTATCTATCTGCGTAAGTATACTTTGATAATTATGTTTCAGTTTGAAGAAATATGGTATAATAAAATTATGGGGTGTTCGTTCGCGCCTGACCTCCATAGAATGGAAATATGTCACAGAGTTTAACAAGTTTTTTTTTAATATAGATTCACAGAATATTGTGATAAGTGTTTCGGTGTGAACAGGTATGGTATAATAAATTTTGGGCTTTATCTATTTTATTTTTACTTTCATCATATTTTGCTTTGGTTTTGATACCCCCAAATTCGAAGCTATCTCTTTACAACCCTTCTTTTTTATAACCTATCATACTTTCATAAATTAGAATCCATTTCCTGTAGGCTGTTTTTGAACCCAGTCAACGACGGGTACTTTTGCTAGTATATATATATATATATATATATATATATATATATATATATATATATATATATATATATATATATATATACCTTTATTCAATTACTAGCAGAGTTAACCCGCGTTGCCGTGGCTCATTCATAATAGCAGAGTTTAAAAAAGGTTTGTAAAATTTTATATATAAAACTCCATCTCTATCAAGCCATCTTTTATTGTTTTCCTCTTTCTTTTCGTTTTCCCACATCCCTGTACAGCGCGCTATTTTTTCACCTTCGCCCAGTGCATTTTTCTATCTTGTTTTAATGTATTGAAAATAATAATTAAATGCATGCTATTCAGCTAAGCTTTCGCATTTGAAGTCGAGGGCAACATCGCAGCCATTACAAAGCAGGATTAAAACAAAATTAAACATTTATTTGTTTATAATTAATTTTCGTTGATATAACACCTTCTTCGGGAATAGAATCAATTGGTGTTTATTTTCTTCATCATTCCTTGTGATATGTGGTTTCCAGAAAAATAAAATCCGTATGTTGTTTTAACGGCGAGATTTTAAAACGTTGAATCAGGACGGAATAAGTAGATTATTTCCCTTTACATAAGCGTTGCTTGAATTTGAATAACATATGTAATTTTAGAAAACCAGTAAACGCGAGATTACAAATCAACTGATTAACGAGAAAAAAAAAGAAAGAAGAAAAAAACAAAAAAACACTGGCGAATTCTACTCCTGAAGAAAGTGTTATATAACTAAAAATTTGATTATAAACAATGGTTTATAAATGGTTTTGTAAAATTACAGATATTTTCTACTATATTATTTTTTATCGTAACAAAAAAAAAAAGGCAGATTTATAAATAGACCAAGAAATAGTAATTTATTTTCTGTAAACAAAGGAACAAGTTTCTTTTTGCCACCGGCGGCAAATAGTAGATGATTAATTTACTTATTAACGTTATAATTTCCGGCGATTTTACGTACGACTAGCTGGAAACCGGCACTGTCCGATCGTACGATACGTTTAAAAATCATATTTTGATTCATGCAGATTGCGTATAAATTATTATAGAATCAATCCTCTATTGATTATTATATATTACCCGGAAGACTAATCGCAAAAAAATAATTAATGAATAAATAAAAAAATAAAAATAAATAAATAAACTAGACTAAACTAAAATAAATAAACAAGCAAATAATAATAATGATAATGTCGTTCAACTAATTCCGTCTGTGTTTGTTTACAATATTACCTCAGCTTACATTTGGGCTTGACGATGAATGCCATCGAAACGTCACTTCTTACTTTAGTTTTAAAATATAGACACGAAGAAATGATTTTAAATGACATCTCTTTTTTTTTTATCGTACATTGAATTCATTAATAAGAAAACAAATTAAAATGAAATGGTAACGAACACTTGGGGTGGAACAGGGAACCATTCGATCTGTAAGCGAATGCTCTACCACTAAGCTTATTATAATTTTACCACTAAGCTGATTATCATAAATCTTTTTTTTTATTTTATTATCTCCCTTGACCTGTGCAACGAAAACTATTACACTGTAAAAATTATTCGTTTTTATCTATAAGAGGGAAAAGCAATTTTTAAGAGTGGATTTTTTTTCAATTTTCGTTACTTATCGGATGTACAAAACATATAAATTAGCTTTGTGTGAAATTTGCCAAAACTAAGCTCAACCGTTTCGAAAATTATGAGAAACTCACACTCACACAAAGCGACTTTTATATAATAGCAGAGATAGAGGTAATTTGATATTTCAGTAAATAATATGTGCATGATCAAAATAATATATTAATATGAATTATACGACGCAAAACATAAACATCCCCGCCTGTCCTAATTTTTCAGAATTTCTTGTTCGTTATCTCTCCCTCCCCCTCTCTCTTCTCTCTCTCTCTTTTCTAAAAGTGACCTTATCTGCTTGTATGAGAAACGGCCTCTAGCAAACTAATTTGTCATTGGTCTAAAGCCTTGAAATTTGATATGTAGCGAATTCGCACTATCGAAACAAAGTCGATTTGTTTTTAAGCAGGCAGATAGCTGCTAAGGAATAAAACTTGAAAAATTGGAACTTGGTAGGGGTAAGTCGACTAGACGTGTACATTCTATCTAGAAGAACTGATGAGCTGTGAAACAGCGAAACAGTACTGCATATGGAGGACTGTATATATATATATATATATATATATATATATATATATATATATATATATATAACTACGGATGTTGTTTCAAAATATAAGCTTCTTATTTTTTTTAACTAAAAAAGTTAAAGAGCTACGAAGACGGGGACCATACCATTAAAACAATCAATATTTTGTGCTCCAAGATTTATTTTTCTACATAGTCACCACTATGCTGAATGCACTTTTGCAAGCGATGAACGGTTGCTGGGCATGTTTGTCCGGAGCGCGCTTTGTCATACGGAGATCATTCCAAAAATAAAGCTTCATATTTTTTTTCACAAAAGTGTTCAAAAGCTACAAAGACGGCAGGTGTACCACTAAACGAGCAACTTTTTGTGCTCCTGGACAGAGTTTTCTATACAGTCACCACCATTTTCACTGCACTTTTGCCAAGAATTACATCACGCATCTCTGTTTCTGACGCACGTCTATAATGGAGGTTGCTTCCTTAGCGTGTCACATCGTCAGTGTCTGAGACATAGAAAAGAAACTTTCGAGCATGAATGCATAATTTAAATTATCATGCAATTTGTAATCCCTTTTGATGTATTTGGCAGAATTAAAAATAAGAGGCACTACTTTTGGAACGCACCCTGTGTTTATATATATATATATATATATATATATATATATATATATATATATATATATATATATATATATATATATATATTAAATTTAGATTCATCAAGAAAAAATTGGGCCGATCCCGAATAACAACTAAAAGGGAGGATAGAAAATCACTCGATCATCTCGTTCTGATCGCTTTAAAACTGCGGGATTTTACATCCGAAACTGGACACAAGATTTCCCGACAAACGATCTCACGAAGATAAAACGAAGTTGGATTATTTTCAAGAAGTCCTTGCACAAAGCTTTTAATTTCTATAGGAATAAAAAGGCCAGATTGTTATTCGCCGAAAAATATTAGTTTTGGGAAGAACAAAAATGGGAAAAGGTTCATTTTACTGATGAATCTAAATTTAATCTTTTCGGATCAGACAAAAGACTACATGTCAGAAGAAAAAATGGAGAAAGACTGTCCCCTAAGTGCGTTAAAAGTGCAGTAAAATTTGGAGGCGGCAGTATAATGGTATGGGGCATGATATCTTCAAAAGGAACTGGCCCCCTTGTGAGAATTCATAGAAAAGTTAATGCCCGAATGTACAGAGAATTGATTAGAGAACATGTGGTACCTAATCTTTCTAATTCTGATATCTTTATGCAAGACAACACACCGTGCCATAAAGCAAAAATAGTTTTAGAAGAGCTAAATAGATCCAATATTTGCGCTATGGATTGGCCAGCCCAGAGCCCAGACCTGAATCCAATTGAAAATGTTTGGGAAATTATTGGTGATAAGATCACAGAAAAAAAACCCCAAAATCTTGTTGATTTATAGGAATGTACAAAAACATCCTGGAATAATATTTTACCTATAACATGTGAAGGATTGGTTCTGTCTTGCAGCAAAAGATGCCATAGTGTGATTGAAAACAAGGGGCTTTTCGCTAAACACTGAAAGGATTCTTTATTTTTTCATAATGAATTTCCCTCGTTCCTTAACTTTTGGACGCCTGTAATTTAATTAAATTTATTTATATGTAAAAAAAACTAATATGTATTAAAATCAAAAATAATTTTTTTTTTCTTTAACTAACATTATTAAACATTGGAAAATTCACCAAATTTTTTTCCCCTTTTTCATAGATAAAGTTAGAAGCCATATATAGCATAGGCATAGCGGCACTGATGAGTTGTGTTACAACGAAACAGGACTGTATGTCGATGACTACAAATATATTTTAAGCCCCCCCCCCTCTTTGGATAGAGCATTGTCGTAAATGATCTACTTAATTGGCTTAAAAATGCGAAGCTCGCGGTTTGTTTGTTTACAAACAGGCGGTTTGAGCACTGTATAAGTGGTGAACGGATGTTTGTATAACCAGACAGGTTATTTGCGGGCATCGCTTCCGTGGTCGAGTGGGAGAACTGCCGACTGTCAACAAAACGGTTCTAGGTTCAATCCTCGGCTTGGGAGAGGTGCTAGTCTAGCGGCACTGATGAGTTGTGATACAATGAAACACGCCTGTATGTCGATGACTACAAATATTAATATATGTATATATATATATATATATATATATATATATATATATATATATATATATATATATATATCAGAAATAAAAGATATAAGAATAAATAATAATAAGAAGAACTGCAACACTTTGGAACTCCATTCCGGGATACTGCTTTCCCAACTATACTGATATGCAGAAGTTCAAGTGTAATGTGAACAAACATCTTTCTACTCATCTCCCTTCAAAATGCCCCCATGAATTATGTCCCTCGATAGTAGCCCCCTACTTCATAGTGGCACTTGCCTTGTTTGGAGTGAAGATTGAATAAAAAAAAAATAAAATAAAAAAAATAAAATATATAGTTTCTTCACACACGTTGTTTAAAGTTTATTTGCATATTTATCAACTCCAATTATTACACTCTCTGTATATATATATATATATATATATATATATATATATATATATATATATATATATATATATATATATATATATGTACACATCCGTACGGACCTAAAATTGTTGGCTTTAATTATATAAACAAAACGTTAGAGGTATGTATGTATGTATGTGTGTCCGTGTGATAATATTCCACGAATAAACTAAAAAATTACTGGTCACATAACGATGAAATTATTCGGAAATAGAAATCATAAAGCAAGGATGCTGTATAACAAGTACAACTGGAATGATGAATAACGCGTAAAGAAGTCGATAAGTTTAAATACAAGGTGTTACTTTCAACTAATCGATATATTTATATTCGTTTGAGCATGCGCAAAACCAATCATAGCTAAAATGGTTTAACTTTAAACCTTTTTTATCTCTAAGTTTGGTTAGCTCAAACAACAGGGAACGCGGCTGGTGCGCTAAATGTTTTGTTTTTGCTTTTAGCTGATGGCATTAAGTCATCGTTTTATTTTTTAAATCAGTACAATAGAATAATAATTAGAAAATACGCTCCGTAATAATAAATACGAAATTTCCATGAATTAAAATATATTCAAGCGTATTTTACGACCCGCAAGGTAAAACGTGCCTCTGCTAGTAATCAATAACAGAACTTTTTGGAAGAACATAATGAGTTTCTGATCCCAATAAAAAATAAAGTGGTAACAATTAAGAGGATTTATAGTTTTACTATTGGATTATTGATGTATTGAAGAAACTCTATGTTGGTTATATATATATATATATATATATATATATATATATATATATATATATATTATGTCAGCCCCTTTAAGAAACTCGTTTCTTATCGTTGAACACTTTCAGTTGAATTAAGTCGGTCAATTTAGCTCTTATACATAGATCATCATATAATGATTAGATCACTCTGACTGACGTAAAAATCATTTCAAAATAAAAATGTTTAATTTCAATATTATTGCACACGGTTAATGATAGGCGAATGGATACGGTCCTTGCTAATCAAGTCATAGATAACTTGTGTCGCCGGCTTAGAATCTATCGATTGGTGTTAATCGTGACACCCTGCACTGAAGATTCCCAAAAGGATGAAACACTAGTGTCTGTAGGTATTTAATTATTATAGTAAATAATAATTATATATATATATATATATATATATATATATATATATATATATATATGTGTGTGTGTGTGTGTGTGTGTGTGTGCACTGATGATTTTTCAATCGATGAAACACTAGTGTCTCTAGGTATTTATAAACACTAGTGTCTGTAGGAATTTATAATCATTATAGTAATAATAATGCCCCTATTTACAATGCCTCCTCACGGGACAGAGTTAGACACCAGGGTCTTTTTTTTAACGTGGAGAAAAGGAACAAAAATAAAAATTGTCTCAGTCGTGAAGGATTTCTCCTCCACTGACAGAGAACAAGAAATGGAAGTGCAGCATCTGAAGAACAGATGGTATTTATTTGCTCCCCCACCGAGCAAATTAGGCACAAGGCCGATTTTTAATGTGAGGAGTGAAGGGAGGGGGAAGGGAAAAAAGGGGACCAGCTCCCGAGAGGTGGGAAATGGGAGCTGGTTAATGGTCAGGCATGTGGGGTTCCCCCCACATCTGGTCTTTGCTAGTCATAGCTAGTCATAGCTTGCAGTATCTGCCGGAACAGATGGTATTTATTTGCTCCCCCACCGAGCAAATTAGGCACAAGGCCGATTTTTAATGTGAGGAGTGAAGGGAGGGGGAAGGGAAAAAGGGGACCAGCTCCCGAGAGGTGGGAAATGGGAGCTGGTTAAAGGTCAGGCATGTGGGGTTGCCCCCACATCTGGTCTTTGCTAGTCATAGCTTGCAGCATCTGCCGGACAGATGGTATTTATTTGCTCCCCCACTGAGCAAATTAGGCACAAGGCCGTTTTTAATGTGAGGTAAAAACCAGCTCCCCTAAAAGGGGTCACTCTGGTTACCAAAAATAATAATTGTCCCAGTATAGAGGGCTTCCCCTCCATTGACTGGTACAAATTATCTTAAGTGCAGTATCTGCCGGAACAGATACTACACTTTGATCTTGTTTATATATTTTATTGAGAAAGAAAAAATTGAACATAAAAAAAACGTACAAAAAATTCAATTCAACAAAATTAGGCACAAGGCCCTACAAGAAATTGGGAGGGGGAGGGTACAGGGTCTTTTTGACTATGTAACAGATGAGACTTTGAAGTCTTACTCTTGACTGGCAACATTTACCAAAATACCTCAATCACTCTGTGGATCCTAATCTAACTAATAACCCCAGCGTTCAATGTAAAATTTTACTATGTACAATTTGTATATTCATTTCTGTATGTTGTGTGTGCATTTTTTTTTTTTTTTTGTGTGTGTGTGTGTGTGTATGTGTGAGAAAATAAAGTTCGATTTCATTAGAAAGAGTTCTTGAATTAATTGGCATAAAATGTTCGTGGAGTGGGAAAAACTAATGAAAGTGTTCATTTCAAAAATAAAGAAAAAACTACTAATGTGTTGTTAGTAAGACCCCCCTGTACTATTCTATGTGGCTAGATCCCCCACTGTTTTCCGGGGAACCGAAAACAAGCAGAGCATCCCTAATGGGGTTTGGGGAAGTGGCCTTAATGGAGGTGGGAGAAAATAAAGCAACGGATGGAGGGGGTAGGAAGGTGACCTCTGAGTAGGGGGATGACCGGGGGCATCAGAAAATAAAGATGAGGAGCAGGGGGGTTGGGCAGACTCAGAGGTTCTCTAATACCAAAAAATAAAATCAGGAACAGGATCTCATTTGTACCACCAGTCAAGAGTTACTTTACTGAACTAATAATGCTAACCTAGGCGGGATGGGTTCCGTAGGACCCAGCACCGCCCATGCCATGCCTAAGGAGGGAACACGTATTGAAACTTGGCTCCTCGACGGATGCACAAACTAGTGCTGTGCACCCACCTCTTGTCAAATTCCACTCTAGGCAACCTCTTCCAATCGCATCTGATCTTTACTTTAAGCAAATGTTTAAAGTAAACGATCAGATCCCGATCAGGAACAGATGTCCCTTCGTGGACCAACTTGAGGCGCGCGATCCAAATGGTCATGCGCGCTACTGCTAGGATCGCCAGGAAAACCAAACTTTCCTCCCTGGGGAACGGCGGCTCCATGTTGTACACAAAAGTTCCTACGTCGAGATCGAGCAGACACTCGGCATCGATGCGAGCTGTTACCCCCTCGACGTACTTTAATAGTGGCTGTATCCGGCTTCAACTAAAAAACGCGTGCTCGATTGTTTCGGGCTCGCGTTCGTCACAGCACAGACAGAAGCGACTGGTATGTTCTTTATACCGGAAAAGTACGTCGAAGAGGGGCAGCGCATTTCGGACCAGTCGCCAAGTCAGGGAGAATTCCGAGTTATTCAGAACCTCCCGTCCCGGCGCCCAACGCCATTGAGAACGGACAACCTCCATCGACCATCCCATCCGCCTACAAAGTGGATCCTTCGCGGTCCCCTCCACTAAATCCCGATACAGTTTCTTTACTACACTTTGATCTTGTCCCGAAGGCCAAGTAAGCACTATAAAGTCGAATTAAAAGTCGGGCACTTAAGCTCGCATACGCAGATCATGATGTTATAATCATTAGATCACTATGGGTAGATGTTACAATATTTAAAAATAAATGTTTAAATTTCAACGATCTTTCTTGCGGTTGAGGTTGGCCGTGAGGTTTGTTCCTGGCTAATAAAATCAGAGATGGCTTCGTGGCCGGGTTCGAATTTCCCGAAACTCTGATGTCAAAATCTGCGGTCTACTGTATAATGCGTTCCGTGGCAATCATCTGCACCGACAAAGGTTAGCAGTATAACCACAAAGTTTGGTCGATTCTACACAAAGCTTCCACCACTATAAACAAATCATCTGTGTGGATTCCCGCGCGGAAGCTCATACGTCGAAATCGACAGGAGAGTCGATTATATTCCAATAAAAAAATTATTTTGAATATATGTGTGTGTATGTATTTGTGTGTAAAAAAGCAAAACAGAAAAATAATTAAACACAGGAATAAATCATAAAAAATGCGAGATTTTCCGATTTCATTCGTCGATTCGGGAAATCTATGATTTATGATATATTTTATCGTCATCTCTCTCTCTCTCTCTCTCTCTCTCTCTCTAATGACTAACAAATATTGTTGATTTTCTTCTTTTAAACACACATTATATATAGAGTGGAAAATATAACCCCCAGTATACCATCTTTATTTAAATTATATAAAAAGGCTATATATTTGTTCATTGACTGTGTGGATGTATATTTTATTTTGAAAAAAAAAAAAATTAAAAACGAGAAACAAATGAACGAATAAAAAAGTGAGGAATAAAATAAATAAATAGAGCTTATCAATAAAATGGATTGATAAGGAAATTGACATCAGAAAAAAGCAGCCACAAAAAGCCAAGATAGGAAAACAACAACGATGAGGGTATAATATTACTTGAGATCAAAGCAAAAACTTAGGCAAATAAACAATCGCCAAATTAAAATAAAACTAATATCTCACCGCTGCTCCAGCTTGATCACACGGGATCATACTTTCCCCTCTTCCTTATCCCCTCCCATCCCACATCCCCCAAAACCTCCACTTTCCACACTCACAAACTATACACCCCTTTCTTTCAGAGCGTAAAACACCTGAATATATTTTATAAAAAACGAATGTAACCTTTATTCTCGTTTCAATATCGTCCCCCTTTTTTTTGGTCTGATGAGGTGGTCTCTTTAAATTGAGATGCCACTGAAACATGTATGCACATATGAAACCAATGATGTTTTTTATAATAAACAGACTATATATATATATATATATATATATATATATATATATATATATATATATATATATATATATATATATGCGCGCCATTCCCCAGAGAGTGGTTTGAGCACTCTTGTTTGTAAATTATTTAGTTAGATATCATTATCGATAATGTAAACTCCCCGCTTGTCAAAACGAATTTAAAACACGTCAGTATTTTTATAAACATGAGAAATCAACTTGCCCACACCCTGAGACGCGGCTAATAGAAACGTCAATTTTCGGAATGGTATCAAATTTCCAGTCCGTTCTTTAAGTCTTTGCTTATTGAAAGAACACACACACACACACACACACACACACACACACACACATACACACACACATACATACATACATACATATATATATATATATATATATATATAGGATTGCTGTATAATACTAAGAAACAGCTGGGATCTTAACTAAATAAAAGAAGGTCGACGAAAACGTACTGCGAAGGTTAAAACTATGTAAGAAACGTTTACTTAAATATAGACATAGTAATGTAATCCTGAACCTGGATTTACACGCATAGAAAATTCATACACACGGTCGCCCCTAGCTAAATCCATTTCATTTCTATCTCTTTCTATCTCTCTTTCCTTCCCCTAACCTTTTTCTCTTTATATAAATATATGTATAATCCAGGTAAGTTTAAGTTGAAAGACTAAAATCCAGTGAATCCTTACTGTGTATATATAAAATCGCTCAATAATGAATATAGCCGTTTATGAGGTATAAAACACTTTATCCATACAACCATCTTTGGCTACACATTTGCAGAAATGTTTTAGGCAAAGCTGTAATTCATGTAAATGTGCTCAAGCCTTTGTTAAAAATGGATGCGAACATCGAACTGTGCGGCTCTCGTAAATAGTAAACACATGATTCATTCATAATTAGACTATTTGGGATGACATTGCTGTCAGAATCTTTAGACAGATATGTAATGTGTGATAATAATAGTGACAATAATAGTGATATTAATAGTGATGATAATAGTGATATTAATAGTGATGATAATAGTGATATTAATAGTGATGATAATAATTACAAGTTGGACCCTATGTAAATTTAACAGTGATATCCTCATCAATCTGTATAATTTACTATTTAAGATAATATGTGCTTTCTATATTTATTTATATATTTAAAATTGCATAAACTCGCTTCTTATTACAACAAAATTAATAATCTTTTATTACGGTGAAATAATTGGCAGTTAATTATCCTTCAATATGAGAAATGTGACTATTTGAAATTAATACATTTAAAATATTGTATTGTTTTCGTCGATGAGATGATATCATTTGATTTTGGAACAATTCATTTTCAAATGGATAAAGTCGAATTTTTTAATAATATTAACGACGTCAATCAACATCCTTACTGATAGACGATCTCACGTTTTAAAATAAATGTGTGCAAAATGTGGTAAGATACGCACGAACATGAAATGCTATATCGTTTTATTATATAGATACTACTATAACTATTGGTACTACTACTACTACTACTACTACTACTACTACTACTACTACTACTACTACCAATAATATAATAATAATAATGATAAAATAATGCTATTATATTAAAAATCATAATAATATTACTACATATTTTATTAAAGAACTCCGTCTCATACATTCTGATTACATATTCATTTAAGCAAAACAATTTTAATGTACTCATATAACGTATATTCGAATGTCTAGTAATAAGAATTTTAAAGTTTAATAATAAATGGGGACAGGAGCTTCGAAAGGTATTACAAATTTCGCTCTACTCTAATTGTAAAAATCCAAATTTTCCTTCCTTTTCACACACACACACACACACACACATATATTAAATATATATATACACACATAACATGATATTCGCGTAGTTTATTGGAAAATTTAATTCGCAAACAATTGTTTCTGATTATTTTTTTGTATCTTCATCAATGAAACGTGCAGAACACATTATGTACACAATATTTGTTTTCGTTACTTTTGTTAGAATGTTCATAAAAACCATGTGGCAATGTTCACACATAACAGAACAATTAAATAAATTCATACGAATTGATACTATTCTTACTCTACCATTTTTTGCTTTTCTTTTTTTCTTTTATTCAATTTTCAATGTTTGTTGTCATTTTTTCATCTCTTAGGGAGTAACAATCCATACGATATCATTCCTTGGTATGTGTTACTTCTGGTGTAATTTTACATAATTTCCGGGGTAATTTGATTAAATCGTAAGCTTTGAGTACTTGTCATTTTTAACTGTACATCTATGCTATTACGCTATCAAATAATTATATTAACGATAATCATTATTTACGTAAAACAAATTAACTACATAATTTAATATTTTAAATCGCTACATCCGATTCTTATGAAATTACAAAATGGTTTATACATTTTTATTTCATAATAATTATTCCGTGCATAATTTATATTAACTTCCCATTCAGTTAAGAAAATTTTGCACCGATCTATGATTAATTTCCATATATATATATATATATATATATATATATATATATATATATATATATATATATATATATATATATATATAAAATATTAATATAAGATAATTTTATATACAGTGATGATCATATTTATTGGCACGGTAAAATAAAAGTTAAATTTTGTCTAATAAATTCTAAAAAAGGGATTAAATTAAAGAAAATAACAAAGTATATTATGTATTTTTAACTGGCCTTTCCGATGCAGCAATCGGATTTTAGAAAAAATAAATAACAAAGGAACAACAAACATAATTGCAAAAAACCCTTGTTCAAAATTATTGACACGATTTATTTAATAATCAATTGTATAGCCTTTGGCCTTGATTACCTTCCTCAGTCGCTTTTCATAGTTTACAACCAAGTTGTTGCACTCTTCAGTAGTAATTTTAGCCCACTCTTCCTGACAATAATCCTCCAATTGAATAAGATTCTTAGGCTTCCTTTGCATTACCCTCAATTTTAATGTTCTCCATAAATTTTCAATTGGATTAAGGTCTGGGCTTTGTGATGGCCACTCCAAAACATTAATATGATTGTCCTCAAGCCATTTCTTAGTCAGTTTAGCCGAATGCTTTGGGTCATTATCTTGCATGAACCACCAACGACGACCAAGTGAGAGCTCTTTAGCAGAGTCTTTCAGGTTTTCATCCAATATTTTAACATAATCTTCCTTTTTTATGCTACCTGTGACCTTAACAAGTCGCCCTGGTCCAGAGGCAGCAAAGGATCCCCAAAACATCAAACTGCCTCCACCGTGCTTCACTGTGGGTATGGTGTTCTTAGGCAGGAAAGCTTCGCCAGATTTTCTGTAAATATAAGACACGTTATTATGGCCAAATAACTCTATTTTCGTTTCGTCAGTCCATAGAACACGTTTCCAGAATGCAACATCTTTATCAATATGACGTTTTGCAAAGGCTAGCCTTGCTTTCAGGTGCATAGGCTTCAATAAGGGAGTCTTTCTCGGACGACATGCTTTTAAACCAGCTCTCTTCAAAACTCTACCAACTGTATGTCGAGATACATTCACTCCAGAGGTGCTCTGTTCATCAACAATCTCCCCAACAGGGATCCTTGGGTTTTGTTTTACTTGTCGAACAATTTTCCGTTCATCTCTTGGGGAAAGAATCCTTTTTCTCCCTCTACCCTCTAAACTCATAACGTGGCCTTGCGATTTGAACTTGTTTATTATGGCTCTAACAGTGGATTTGGGAAGGTTTAGCTTCTTTGAAATCTTATCATAGCCCTCCCCATTGGTATGGCATGCTACAACAAGCTTCCTGACGTCTTCGCTGTGTTCCTTAGTTTTAACCATGGCGATTGAAAATTATAATTTAGTCACTTATAATAGTTTAAATAACTCGCTATCTAAAAATTATCTGAAAAAAATTATTCACTGAATTAGCGTTAAACAAGCATAATATGGCTATAAAAAAGTTCAGAAAGCACGTAAACCGGAAATTGATTGATATTATACTGATACTAAAAGAAAAACAAAGCTGTGCCAATAATTTTGAACAAGGGTTTTTTGCAATTATGTTTGTTGTTCCTTTGTTATTTATTTTTTTCTAATATCCGATTGCTGCATCGGAAAGGCCAGTTAAAAATACATAATATACTTTGTTATTTTCTTTAATTTAATCCCTTTTTTAGAATTTATTAGACAAAATTTAACTTTTATTTTACCGTGCCAATAAATATGATCATCACTGTATATAGTCATCCACATGCAATACTGTTTCGTTGTGTCAGAACTCATCAGTGTGGTTAGACCAGTACCTTTCCCTAGCCAGGATTGAATCTACAACCATCACGTTAATAGTCGGACGCTCTACCCTCTGACCCATGGGATGAGTGTTCGCGGAAGACACTCGGCGATCGTATATATATATCTATAATATAAAGCTGAACGTCTGTGTGTGTCTGGTCACGAATAAGTTCCTATATGGTTGACTATTATAGAAGACTGATTACATATAATGATAGAAGATGTATCGAGACACAGTAAAGGGTATGTTTGATCTGGCATAATGATGATTCATTAAAATTGTGAGGTCTTCGTACGCGCCTGATCCACAAAGTATGGAAAAAGAAAATTTAAAAATGAAAAAAAAAACGTTTACAAGTGTTTTTGATATAGATGTACATAATATTAGTATGTCTTAACTTAAATAGGGATGGTATAATAAAATTGTGGGGTCTGCGTTCGCGCCTGGTCTCCATAGAATGGAAATAGGCACAAACTTTAATAAAGACTTTTCATATCTATCTGCGTAAGTATACTTTGATAATTATGTTTCAGTTTGAAGAAATATGGTATAATAAAATTATGGGGTGTTCGTTCGCGCCTGACCTCCATAGAATGCAAATATGTCACAACGTTTAACAAGGTTTTTTAATATAGATCCACAGAATATTGTAATAAGTATTTTATTTTTACTTTTATCATATTTTGCTTTGGATTTGATATCCCCAAATTCGAAGCTATCACTTTACAACCCTTCTTTTTCATAGCCTATCATACTTTCATAAATCAGAGTCCATTTTCTGTAGGCTGTTTTTGAACCCAGTCAACGACGGGTACTTTTGCTAGTATATATATATATATATATATATATATATATATATATATATATATATAGTCTAAAAAAAGCTTTGAAGTAATTCAGTGTTAAAAAATACAATTTAAATTCCGAATGGTTCTAAGTTAAGCATATCGCAGACGTAACACTGTCGTGAGCCAACTTACCGTTGGAAAATTCACAATTACAGAAAGGAATTCAAGTAAATAGTAGAGGAACATAAATTTAAATTGTGAAATAGAAAATGGGGATCATTAGCTGTTTAATACCTAGCTGTTTAGGACATTTAAAAGCAGTATTTCTATTAACTTCATGGCCTTCTAATGGCATTTTCCAACAACACTTAGACACAATCCAGTTACTATTTCCCTAGCATATAAAAATGTAATAAATAAATATATCAAAATGATAATAATTATAATCACTATTTAACTAATATATAAAACTAAATATATAGTAAATAAAAATTAGCTAACATTACTACTACTACTACTTTTACTACTAATAATATTAATAATAATAATAATAATAATACTAATAATAATAATAGCATAATAAAAGATTATTCTTAGGAACTATTCTGTGATATTTTAGTTAGCATATAAACGTATATGAATAAAAACACAAAAAGTATTGAAGTACCTTTAGTTACTATATATATATATATATATATATATATATATATATATATATATATATATATATATATACAACATCTATCTATCTATATATATGTATATACTAAACTACCGGTGACCCGTTGGGTCAATATATTTATAGTTAGCTATGGAATCGTGAGTATACAGAATTAATGTATAAAAGTGCAATTTAGTATACAGAATTAATGTACAAACCGGCAAAAACTGAATGCACACGCGCGCGAAAACAAACGTGGTGACCAGTGAAAATTCACGCGCGTACAAAATTGAATGCACGCACCCACGAAAATAAACATGGTGACCAGCAAAACAACACGGAATGCATTGGATAATAAAGGTCTTAACACCACTGCTCCTAGATTAAATGAAAAATCTATAATATAAGAGGGGTATAACCCATTGAAAAAAATTGAAAAAATAGCGAAAAGAAAATTACAAGGAGAGAGGCTGCATTGTACAGGTTCATCCTAGTTTGTGTGTGTGTGTGTGTGTGTGTGTGTGTGTGTGTGTGTGTGTTAACAGTCTTAAAATACCAGGAAATAATAATTTACTGTTTAAGTAATATTCAACGGTGAGAGTTTTTCAAAACAAATCTTTAAAAAAAAAATGAAAACGTCCCCTACACACGTTTTGAACTCATGACCCTAGCCCCACCCTCGCCACCAAACTTGAAAATGCTAACGATTACATGTCTCGCTACGTCACCGCGAAGTGGGGTCTCATTTTACGTAAAATTTATATAGGAAGGTGGTCCCCTACTAAATGTTAAATTTTAATAATTCAAAAAAGTCCTTTTTTATATTATCTTTAAAGACCGTTATTTTTAATTCTTTTTAGAAGGTAAACTACGCTAGGCTGGATGGAAAAAATCCAAATAGTTATTTTTAATATGCATATTTATCAAGTAGTTATTTTATTTATTTTTTTTACATTAGAAAAACATATTTGCTTTGTTTTGTGTTTGAAAACAATTCCAGTTTACAATGAAATATACAAATAAAATAATTGTAAATAAATAATTTTGTACACGAAAAACGTATTAAAAAAAAAAATCAAATTCTAGTTTTAATTACGCAGAACTTTGGTGAACAAAATATTAACAAAAAATATGTACGTGCACATGAATAATCGCCACCCCTTTTAAAAAATTTTTATTTTTCATCTTTTTTCAATTATTTCTGCGGATTATTGGACACTAAGCTACCAGATTATAAAAATAAATAGAAAAATCAATATTTAAAGATTTGAAATGGAGTTCAGTTTCACATACAACGTTCTTGTAAATCGATCCCCCATTTTCAGAACCGATTTACGGTCCCGAATTGACGTTGGTTCTTTCAGCACCCCCGCCACCCTAATAATCATTTAGTTTTCTTTTTTTGCGACTTTTCATTTTGAGAAAAGTTCGATCTGCTCCCCCACTTCGTCATTATTTTTTATTTATTCTATCTGCTGGCTCTTATAGAATAAGATAAAAAAAATGTTCAAAATAAAAAAGTGATTTTGAGATTATATTGTCTTTTATTGTATTCTTTTTAAGTGATGAGTGGAAAAAAATAAAACTCAAGAAGCATCCAGAGCACTACTGCAATCACTAATTAAAATTAAGGAGGCCTACTAAAAGCAGTACTAAAATCAAGTTTCTACCTCCCCCCCTCCTTGAAGAGAAAATATTTTTTAAGTAAGGTCTGAAAAAAAATCTTCAGAATTCACAGGAGTGCTACTAAAAGCAGTAATTATGGTTATCAAGATGATTATAGTTATATACTAGCAGCTAAGACCGGCTTTACTCGGGATATATATATATATATATATATATATATATATATATATATATATATATATATATATATATATATATTATATCCGCTTATCTTCGCATTTGTTTCCAGTCGTCCTGAACATACACTTCACTTGCCACTGATATTTAACAATGTCGACTCAGGAGAGATGTGGTTAGAGATTGCGCACCTCCTGCCACAAAAATCTCACGTGCAGGCACCCCTTTGTTTCGGCTTGTTTTTTCGTACGAAAATATCAACCCCTTTCGTTTCAGTTTAATGTCAAAACACACGAACTCTTTTATATGATCAGTTGCACACGATTATTTTTTACTCATTTTCACAACAAACATATTTTAACATAACGTATGGGATTACTATTTATGATCGTCTCTTACGGGAGGATGCAGGGAGTTAAGCAATGAGATATATGCTAACATTACATTTAAATTTCTGCAGGTTAGTACAGTCAGGAAAGCAGGAAAACTAGAGGGAATTCTAAAGTCTACCATTCTGAGGAAATAAAGTATTAAGATAGAAGGCTTTCCGATGTCTAGGGATGTCAAGAGTGAACGGGTGTGATTTTGTCGCTTATCGGATTAATCAGGAGTACGTATGTCGAGGAGGGGGGAAAGTGCTATGATCTTATCAGAGCACGTTCCTTAAAGTAGTGTAAAACAGACACAGAGGTGCGACATTTGGGTGATGGGTCAAAGCACATTCGATTAAGATACTTGTAAAACAGACACATGAACAGGGGTTGGAGCTTGGCCGATAGTGCGGAATATATTACATTTGAAACTTTTTTGGACTCTGTCTAAGAGTGAAGAACTAGTGGTAGATGCACCAGCCCAGAAGTGGCAGCAATACTCCATGCATTCGCGAATCAATCAATGTCAGAACACAGCATCCATTGTATACAATCAATTGTACACGATTAGTTGAATGCAAGTCAATAATTTACTCATAACTGATTAGATAAACTTTGCGCTCATGGCCTATTCAACAGTAAGTGGCCATAATGGATTCAGTGGATTTAAACGCAGCCTAGATATCGACGGTGTCCGTTAAGCAAATCGCGAACACCCGCTTCAATAAAAACATTAACACATTTATCACGGGCTTCAAAATCCATTAACAAATGAATCCCATCACAAGAGATCTGCTTTAATTATCTATTTAACCCATCTGTAATAACAAGCGTGTTTTGCTTTATATATTTTAATTTACTGCCTCTCCGGGAAGGCAACGTTAGACACCTGATCGGTTTTTCGTGTGGCGCATTCACCTTTCCAAAGAGTTCATTCAGTGATCACTCACTAATGCAATCGCGTCAGGCAACTGGCAATAAACCTTTAAAAAGGAGAACATGGTTGTGTGAATATCTTCCTCAGACAAACTAAGCTTTGGTATTGGGATTATAATAAAACTAGCCGGGCTACTTGATGTTGCACGAAGCAAGAGTATAACCTATTTCTTTTAAAATTTCTAACGGTCTACCTATATTCGACTCTATCTTTCTTTCTCCAACTCCCTCTTTCTTCTCCGCCCAGCCGATTGTTCTCTAGCTGGGCATACACACATACAGGACTACTTTATATAATAAATTCTTTGAATAATTTGTTGGCATTTTCTTACAAAATTAGTACAGAATAACACAGAAAATCTGACCCCTCCCCAACGAAACCAGGCCCAGTTGACTCCCCCCACCGCCAGAGAATGATTAATGTTTTCTAAACTTTAAATATTATTCATCCAACGCAAAGTTAAACAAGAAAATATTAACTTTGTAAGTCTTTGTTTTGTAGTTTTTAGTTTTAGATGGATATACACATACAAATAGACAACTGCCTTTTATACAATAGAGTACCAGGGCTGCCCAACTTTGCTCGAGACAATATAAAATTAAAAAGATATTAAATAATGTGTGTATCATCTCTATATTAAAATTTATACCCCTTCCTCTCTCCCCGGACATATCTGTACCTTTCTCAAATGCACATACACAGAGACAACTACCTTTTATAGATTATCAAGGTTAACTAGCATTGCTTGTGGCGATCTAAAATTAAACAGGAGTTAAATATTCTGTGTAACACGTTTATATTAAAATTTATATCTCTTCCTTTTTCTTCAGTCATCTCAGTATCTTTCTCTCTTTCCATTTTCTTCGATTTCTTTCTTTATACTTCGCCCAACTTATTGCTCTCCTTTGTTTTAATCCTAAAAATATTATTTAGATACTGCAATGTAACGCTCTAATCTAATATTTATTGGTTCTAGACAACGCTGGATAGTACAAAACACCATGGCATTCTTGATTCCGCGTAATTCTGTTTCTTCCACATGATTTAACAATAATACAAGTTAGAAAAGCATTTCATTCAAGGCATGAAAATTGTTAAACAAAATGTTTTTACTACAGGCTTTAAAAATAAAGGTACAAGATTCAATTTGAAATTTATTTATCTTCAAAGTGCACTTTTATAAATTTTACAAAGTAAGGTATAAAAATTTAATTTAAATTGAATAAAAAAAAATTACCTTGGATTTATTTTATGTAATGTACATTTTATTGCATTTAAAAAAAATCATTGAAAATTTTATATCTATATCATTAATTGCTTGATGAAAGATAATGTTTTTAAATTGCAACAAAATGTAAATTACATAGAATAAATCCAAGGTAATTTTTTGATTCAATTTAAATTAAATTTTTATACCTTACTTTGTAAAATTTTAAAAGCGCACTTTGAAGATACATACATTTCAAATTGTATATTATCTTTTTAAGATTATATTTTAAAAGTCTCCTTCTCTCTATTTCAGTTTGTATTTTCCCTCACACCACAACTCATTTTTGCAACCCTCTCTTTGTATTATTACAGGTTTGAATATTCTCTCTGTTTCAGTTTGTATTTCTCCTTACACCACAACTCATTTTTGCAACCCCCTCTCTGTATTATTACAGGTCTGAATATTCTCTCTGTTTCAGCTTTTATTTCTCCTCACACCACAACTCATTTTTTGCAACTCCCTCTTTGTAATACAGGCCCGAATCATGAGAAAATCGTAATTTCTTTTAACAAAAACTTTAAAATAACTTTTTTAGATTAAAGTTTTTAAACTTCTTTCAGAATAGAAAATCTTTAAAAATTAATAAGGAACATATTTCATATAGCTTTCATTAACAAATATTCAGTACATAAAGAGAAAAATAGAGATGAAAATTTCAAAAGGACTGTATAACTGGTTACGGTCAATAGTAGTCCTCGCCAGCGAAAGTCTTTGTTATTGGTATTCTATTATTATTATTATTATTATTATTATTATTATTATTATTATTATTATTTAAAACATTTTGTGTCCTGCTTTTTCGCGTGGGGACTAATGAAGAGAAATTATGTGGATAATAAAAATAAGCCCAAATATATAAAATATTTCCATGTTTTGAATACGCGAGCATCGTTTTTATTTGCTATTTTTGTTATGTTGTCTTTATTGAGTGAGTGATTCTAAGCATAGAGTATTGTTGCCACATCTGAACTAGTGCATCGACCACTAGTCTCTCCCACTTTGATGGGGTCCCAAAATAGTCTTCAATCTAAGAGGTTCCACTTTGCCAACTAAACTGCAAGCCTTGTCCCACTGTCGCAATGTTGCGTCTCTGTGCCTGTTTTACAAGTATTTTAATGGAATGTGCTCTGATGAACTTGTTGCACTTGTGCCACCTCAATGTCCATATCCCCGCCAAACCCGCTTAGTAGCAAAATCACACATCTTCACTGTTGAGGCCCCTAAATGTCAGAAAGATTTCTACTCTTAAAGTTTCTTCTCTCGAACAGCTAGACGTTGGAATTCCCTTCCTGCTACCTGCTCCCATGACTATAAAGATATGCAGAAGTTAAAATGTAACATAAATCTACAACTTGTTAATCTTTCCTAGACACGTTCCCAATTAGTAGGCCCTTACATCCAAGTGGCGATATGCCTTGTTAATAGTGAGTGTAAGTAAAAAAAAACAAAAACGCTGAGCAAACTTTTAGAGAGACTGACAGATATTTAAGAACTAGCCTCAAGTATCCTTGCTGAGGCGGCATAAAATTTAATCTCATTTATTCTCAGACATCATACAAAAGTTTTAAGTCGAGTCGCGTCAAAGTTGTCAGCTCAGTGCTCGACGGGGGCACAGGTGCGGCCACAGGTGTGAATTGGTGATAAATGTTGCTTCGTAATCAAGTGCACAATAAGATAACAAAGAGGGTAGAAGAAGGGAAAGAAAAAAGTTAGAAACAAACAAATAAGAAGCGTGAGTACGGGTGTGTGTGTGGGGTAGTAAAGCCACTGTGCTTTGCACTCAAGAGTGGCATTTAACGTTGATTAAAAAGAATGAAGTTCACATATTTTTGTCACATTTCCGACGATTTTAGCCTCCCCTTCTAATGGCTTTTCCGTGTACATGCTGACACAATCATATAAAAAATAATCGGCATAAATGTCAAACTCTAATCGGTGATCGCTCTCTCGCTCTTACCCTCTACCTTCCCCCTCTCCCCCCCTCTCTCTCTCTCTTACACACACGCATACACTCACACATTTTTACTCATATTTCAATTAAATCGATTGATTGCCTGCTCTAGTCAGAGACCAGCTGCGGTAGACCAAGAAGCTTCACCTCTTCACCTCACAGTGGCTTAATTTACAATACTTTGTAGTGTACATTGCACTGTAGAGAAACAACTGTTGATTTTATAAAATCACTGTGTTGTTTTAATTAAAGTTACAAATGCAAAAATTAAGTATCGTGGTTCCAGTGTGGTCTAAATAGAAACATAAATTTTGAACGCATATCAAAGAAGCTACTTTTGATGTTATACGCCAAATCCTTCTGATTGTGCTCTGGTGAAACTTCTCAAATGCATTTGTAATGCTAGACTATATAAGGGTGTAAAGTTTGGGTCAACCCGAACTGTTCTTGCTTCGATCGGACTTTTCCACTGCCGATATTCGATGCTTATCAGAGACATCCCGATAAAAAAAATCTAAGAACATTCCCAAACACAAGAAGCACAGTTTTCTGAAAGTTCAAATAAATCGGTCCAGCCGTTTCGGAGTCCATAAGAAACAAACTCCCACACACAGACAAAGTGCCTTTTATATATAAGTAGAGATACACATAAGACATAATAGTAATCACAAGTTCTCGTTAGATCACAGAAGTTAAGCAATGTTGAGCCAGATAACTATTTGGGAATACAAGCAATGCCACAGCACAACAGTTGTTGTTGGAGATCGCGCAAACCCACAAGTAGATACTAGAAGTCCCATTATCACTCACGACTGAACAGGATCTTTATATATATATATATATATATATATATATATATATATATATATATATATATAAGAAGAAGGAGGAGAAGAAGAAGAAGAAGAAGAAGAAGAATTGATTATATAATAAATTGAATTTTTAAAAAAATTCTTAATGTTGCAATATTTTAAGTCATAAATTTTATTACATTTTTTACTAGAATATCTTGTCCTTTTCTTTTCGAGTTTTAACAACTAGTCCTTTACTTTTCCATGTTTAAGCTTAACCATATTACTTTTCATGCTCGCTTTTTTCTATTATAATCCATAATTATTTTTCCAGGCTTCCAATAAATTAATTTGTTCTTTGTTTAATTAAAGTTTTTTTTTGCCCCCATAAACATAAAATACACATATGCAATAACAATGTACGACACTCTTCTGCTTCGATAAAATTCCCCCAATTATCTCCCTTTCATTCTTTTATTCTGTCTGTTTCACTTGTTATTGATTTCTCTTTTCGCGAACAGTGAATTAGTAGCAAAAGTAGTCGCTGAAGCTACTTGGTTACTATGGAAACCAGTCATAAAAACGTCGTTCACCTCCTTACATATTTTTACGAAAATCCATCATAACTTTTGTTTTACTGAACTAAAATTGAATTTTTTTTTTCACACTATAGCTGAGAAGGTGATCTATAAACCGTAATAATTGTTTGAAATTTGGTTAAAAAATGAGTGAGCGATGAAGCTTTAAAGCAGTTCTAAATGACTAAAACTGCCACTTAACCATATATTCAAACAGTACCGTGTTTGAATGTTAAAAAATAATACAAACAATGATCAAAAAAGAATCTAAAGATTTATTAATTTTAATAATTTTGTGATTTAACTGCATGAGTAACATAGCTGTATTGCCATTTGGTGGATGGAATCTGAACCATGTGGCAGCATTTTGTGGAGACTCTCGATGCCACATTAGTGGCAACTGCTACGGCTTTTCCTTTCCATTGGTATTCAGAAACTTTTACCCCTTTACTCATTTTCTCTCTTAATTTCTCTCTCTTTTTTCTCTATCCCCTCTTTTTCTTTTTCTCCGTCTCTTTTTCTATATCCTGCTCTATAGCAACTCTGGTGACCTCTTCCACAAATTCTTTAACCCCCATTATTATAAGTCTGAACAAACAATGCAAGATTAAGCCTGTACTTCCAAAGTAGACCCTCACTATCAGATTTCCTTTACCAACATCAGGGATCTACGTTGCAACCTTCCAGAACCTGATATCCACTTACGGAAGACTAAACCTGACCTGATGGTCATGTGCGCAACTAATATTGATCCAACTGTTTTTACAATTAAAGGTTATTCAAACTTGATACCAAAATCTGTATCCCAAGATCTTCATAGACATGGAATATGTGCTTCCCATGTGACGGGAATATTCCCAAAGAAGACCCTAAATTGCCTTATATGTACTTCAGAGTAGCACTTACCACATCGCATTCATATTCGTCCTCTTTCATCGCCACAACGATGGAGTTACTATATTTTAGAGCATCTCTGAAAAAGCTGACCATACCGTGTTTGTTTATCCTTTTGCCAACATTCTAGTCTGTGAGGATTTACAATATTCACAATTTTGAATGACACGTCTACTCAAAGAAAACGGATAATGAAGGGAGGTTTAACCACGATTTTTCCGTGCTGAGAAAACCACTCCAAGTCAATTGATGATGCTTGGGTAAAAGGTAAGTAGTCAGAAAATGTTCTAAGAGAATTGCAAAATGTCTGTCAGCATCGGAGACGCGGGTTGATTCATTAACAACTTGTGTCAGACATTAAGATTTACATTAAATCTGTCGTCAAGATCACAGGAGAAATAGTTGGATTATTCTTCCATGTCAGAAGGTATATTTTACTCCCATCTTAGTCCTCTACCTGTATAAGAGCAAGATACGTCCTAAAATGGAGTACTGTATCCATATTTAGGGAGTGTTTTTTTTAGAGACCCTTTCCTGTCCGGATAGCGTACAAAACTTGCTTCGAACTCTAGCGTGGGTGTTCTCTCCTTCTACTTGCTACCTCTTTCTTTTCTACAGAAGAGACGTTGCGATTCTATTCCTACTTTATTGTTATGTTTATTTCATGGTGCCCGACTAAGCTTCAATCTATAGTCTACTATAAAACTGTCACGGCAAACGCTCGCCTAGCTACAACCCCTGCCAACAATTCCCCTTTCTATCTGAACCTAAAACTAAACGAAAATTCCATGAGCAAATATTCTTTCCTAGAATTACCTACTTGTTGAACACAATACTCCGGGGCTCCTTCCCGACTGACTATAACATGGTTGTTTTTAAATCCAACGTAAACAAGTTCCTGTTGAGCTGCCCTCTTTATAATAAATACATATGAGCTGACCTCTTTATAATAAATACATATGAGCTGCCCTCTTTATAATAAATAAATATTTTCTACTCAATTTCCACCATTACCGATTATTAAGGTGTTGTCTCACTTGAAAATAATTAATCCTTATCCCCAAGTGATCACTCAACCGTTTGAAGCTTTAATTCTCTAGTAAAAATATCCGAGCAACACCGTTAGTGGAGATGCCTGGGCCGATTAGTAATATACTAATACCCTTCTCAAAGGGAGAGAAGGTAAATTCGAGGAAGGTGGATTCATTAATACTGTTCAAAACCGTGCAGCAAGCTGACAATGAATAAAACGGCATAGCCTCTCTCGGCTTGATCTTGGTATAAACTAATTAATGAATATGTTTATTGTTGAAATCATTGACGTCAATCAATCATGTCTGGTCTTGGTTTTGAAAGAGGAGGCTGGCGACGGATGACGCAGTGGTTCCTTGCGTTGAGCTCGTTTTCCCTGTAACGAGTGGCGGAGTTTATTCTTAGATTTCTTGAGGCCGCTGGTGACTTGGTACCTCTAGAGGTCGTGCTGGTCAGCAAATGCCTTCCAGCTTCCAAGGTTTATGTCGACCTCTTTCAGGTATCTTTTGCATCGAATCTGGGGGGATCCCTTTTCTCTTCCCGACATTCAGTTCTCCATAGAGAGCTTTTGGTATCTTGCTGTCTTATATTCCGTTGAAATATATATATATATATATATATATATATATATATATATATATATATATGTATATATATACGTATATATATATATATACTGCGATAAGTATATATTTGTAACTTAATATATATTAAATATATATATGTATATAAATCAATATATATATATGTGTATTTGTATATATATATATATATATATATATATATATATATATATGTGTGTGTGTGTGTGTGTGCATGCGTGTGCGTGTGTGCGTTAAAATAGGAAGAGTTTGCAGTTTTGGCTGTCTGACGTATCGATACAAACAAACAAACACTTAATGTGTTTCTCTTGAAGTGCCCATTCCTGTAAGAATCGTCAAGTGTCTGTCTAAAGCTGCAGGTGCGTAGTAATTAACTTACGTTTCTTTTAACACTGGCATTAGTTGTTTTGTACATCCTTCTACCAAAGAGTCGAAGTAAGAAGAGCGAATTCGCTTCTCAACTCCAGCAGTTCCAATCAATTGATATTGTGGCGAAGTTTAAAATGGAATTTACAAAAGGGGAAAAAAATCTTGGCATTAGTTTTTTTTCTGTCTATTGTCGGAACAAATATGTTTTTGTGTGATAGTTGTTATGTTTTGGTACTTTCAAAATAATGTATCTTATGTGGCAGTAGTGCAGATTGTTTCGTTAAGTCGTTTTAGAAAATCAACACGATTTCCGGTATAAGACCAAGTCACAAATTTATATTACTTACTTGAATAGATTGTTTTTAAGATTAAATGTGAAAAAATAGTATAAAAATATTTAATTTCGCAAAGCATCTTGCAGATAAATTGCATTTAAAATTTTTTTCTATTTCAATAATAAATTCAAATAAAAAATATATTTTTAATTTTATACAATTAATAGAAAATATGTTCAAGCCAGAATTTTATTTATGAATCAGCATTAGCAAACATTCCATTTGTTAAAACTCTATTTGAAAAACAATAGTTGTAAAAATTTTCAAATATTCGAAAAGAGACCAATAATCTTTTTTGGACAAATAGACAGGGCGTAAAACCACTTGATGTAAGGGACTAAATAGAATGAAAGATTATTATGGTAAAGACAAGCGATGCCTATTAGCTCCAGTCTTGAAAGAAAAAACAAGACTATAAGTAGGACGCAAAATCAACAGGTAGAGAGGGCTGTCTTACAACGAAGTATCAAAACAGTGAATTGACAGAAACCACTAGACCAACGAGTCAAATGAGCCGAACCAAAGGAAGCGGGGAATATATAAAACAATTCCAAATAACGCATGTCATAATAATATTTTAAACAAAAAAAATGAGACTATCAGCATCACATCTGTGAGAAAAAAATTGCAGAGAAGAAGGGCAAGATTAGTCGAATTACAGATACTTTTCAGCACCTAATCAAAACCCCTCAAATGTCATAGGTCAATCAGTTGACCAATGCATAATCGAACCATTCATAGTAATTATCTTTAGAAACGTTTTCGGTAACCGTTCACTATTTCTGAAACAAAACGTATAAAATTTACTTTTACTTAGTCATATTTTTCTGATATAATTTGAATGAAGCGTAAAAGTATCAATCGACATAACTAAGGATGAATCAATGCTTACTTGCCTGACAAAAAACTTATTTTTGATCCCTTTTCCTTGCATCCAATGCACCTTAGTTAAACAGTAGCGAAAAATGTTTTCTCCTGCAGCATTGAATTTAAAATGGCAACAGTTTAAATTCAATATTCTATGTCAACTGATTCTCGTGTTACTCTCCAGTCTATACCGAAGATATACAATTCTTGAGTATTGTCACTTTTAATCTCAAGCCAAGTAATTTATTTATGGAAATCGCTCGTAGCAAGGCATGAAGCCACTTGATGTAAGTAACTAACAAGAACGAAAGATGATTATTGCAAAGATAGTAGATGCCTATTGACCTTAGTCTTGAAAAAAAAAACAAGGCTGTAGTTAGATAGAAAACAGTGAGCAGGAAGTTACTGGAATAATTAGCGATATTACAATGAGGTAATAAAACAGAGAATTGATGGAGTCATTTAGAACAATGAGTTCAATGAGTCAGAACAAAGGAAGAAAGGCATATATATTAGCAATTCTGAAGAACACATGCCATAATAGTATTTTTAAAAATTTCATTGGAAGCGTATGACATTTGGAAATGAACTTATCCGACACAATCACGTTGACACACCGGTTCTCGCCAGATCACCGAAGTTAAGCAACGTTGAGCATGGCCAGTACCAGATTTGGGAAGGTAAGGCGCTGTATGTACCGCGAGGTAAAATACCAGGTTGAGAAACTGACGCGGTCTATCCTTCTCTCGAGGGTAGATGGGACTCTCTTAAGCCGTGGCAGACACCCATCTAGTGATGGCCCCACGATAAAAAAAATGCCCTTGATAGCCCTGGCGAAGCATCAAGTATTCAGTTACCGACAAGATTTGAATTACACTACAAAGTCATGTAGTGAGTTCAATCTCGGCCACGACCGCGCTGGATGGAAGTTTATCAACATGGCAGGTGGTCATCTTGGCTTCTATCTATGTAGAACATTCACACCAAACACTCATCTAGATACAACAACTGCTAACAATTTCTATTATTACCTTTCTGTGCCTTAAACTAAACGTAAGTTCCATAAATAAAGTTTCTTTCTTCGAACCGACCGTTTGTGAAACAATATCGTGAGGTTGCTATCTATAATCGTCGTCGGCGGCGCCCACTTGTGTCCGAGTATTGGGTCTATCATCTATCCCCCATCTTCTAAGATGCCTATATTTTACATGACTTGCAAGGCTCAACCTGTGGCAGAAGAGTCGCGGGTAGTATTTGCAAGGGGGTGTAGGCGGGGGACGAGACTGTTCTTCTCGTTCTCTCCTTCTTCTTTTCCTAGCCTTTTCCTATCTTCTTTTCTCCTCAAAGTCCATGGCACCTTTGTGTGCCAGAATCCTCCATTTTGTCCGGCCTATTTCCACAAGGAAGGGTCGATGTTATTCATTGCCAGGGTGCGCTTTAATTGGTCTTTATAACGCCGTTTAGGTGCTCCTCGTGGTCGAGTCCCATGGGCGAGCTCGCCATAAAGTATTTTTTTCGCTAGTCTGGAAGGATCCATCCTACTGATATGACCTGCCAAACGAAGGCGATGGTGAATGCTGGTTGCCTCAACGCTGGTTTGGCTATAATATGGCCGTTTTAAAGTCTAACATGAACAATTTCTTGTTGCGCAGTCCTCTTAACAATCAAACACTACAGAGTCATAAAATTACAGATTATCAGGATGTTGTTTCATTGGCTAACTGACGCTCATTAATCTTTATCTTCGAGTGGCCTTCGAGCTTTAATAAACGGTGATTCCCTCTAGTACAAAAATATGATTTCGTTTCTTTAGTAAAAAAACTAACATCAACTACTTAAAATGTCTATTCAAATGCATAACAAAAAACTACCCACACATAAAAGAAAACAACTGCTTCATTTTTAAATGCTATCTTCAAAGACAAAATAAACACAATTTCTGTTAAAGTTCACCATTTCACACGTTAAATAATTACGACGATTTTATTCGCCTAACTTCATGCATACTAAACTCTTACATTAAATACACGCTATATAACACATATTAATAAAATCAAGACGATATTTTTCCATTACGTGACCCCATAAATTCCATTGTGATTTCAATTTTTGTAGCCGGAAACCTTTCTGTATAACCTTTCGCAGTCATTAAATTTTTATTTAAACATTAGTTTCAATTTGACAGATTTTTTGCTCTAGTCAGGGACCCACTGCGGTACACTAGGGACAAAAATCTACATGCCTCCCCTGCAGTTACTTATTCCACAATACATTCTAACCTGCATTGCACTGTAGAGAACCTACTGCTGATTTTATAAAATTACTTTTATATAATGGCCTGAATTAAAGTTTTAAATGCAAAATTCAACTATCATGGTTCAATTGTGCTTTAAAAAGAAACATTCATTTCGAACACGTCCCCGTGCTATCAAAAACCTACTGTTGATGTTATACGGCAGATCTTTCTGCTTGTACGGTGATACAACTTTTAAAATGCCCTTGTGATGTTAGGCTGTATAAGGGTATTAACTTTGGTAAAGTTGGACTGTTCCTTCTTTAATCAGATATAGTCCATAATCGATTTTTAATACTTATCGGGGGCATTTCGATAGAAAACCTATCTAAGAACGCGTCTAGATACATAAAGTCCATTCGTATGAAGTTGTAAAAAAAATCGGCCCAGCCATTTCGGAGCATAGAGAATAAAATCACACACACAGGCGCACACACATAAAATTCTTTTTACACATAAAGATTGAAAGTTTATATGTAAAACAAGACAATATTATGCAATTAAAAATTCTTTAAATAAATTTTCTTTCTGTTGTAGGCCGCTCTCGATAACTCAGTATTGCCCTCTCACCGACACATTTACGGACTATCATAATTACCCCCTCCCAATCCCAAAATACAGTACTTAGTAATGATAATTATATTTGTTTAACTTTAGAAATACTAAATTCACATATTAAATACATGCTGCATAAACATCTATATATTAATACGATAGCGCGTCTGTAATTTTCTGTGTCACGCTTACATCCGGGTCGTTTAATGATTAAGTACTTCCATTTCTTGTCATAAATAATTTTCCCAGTAATTCTTCATAAGTTTTGGTTTCGATCTTGATTATAGCTTACAGTACTGTTTTTTTTTTATAAATAATTTTATCAAGAGTTCTTCATAAGTTTTGGTTTCAGTTTCGATTATAACTGATGACACTCCAATAATCTATTTTTTGTTATAAATAATTTTGTCGAGAATTCTTCATAAGTTTTTGTTTCGGTTTCGATTATGGCTGGAAAAGCTCAAGTTATATATATATATATATATATATATATATATATATATATATATATATATATATACACGCACGCACACACACACACACACACACACACACACACACATATATATATATATATATATATATATATATATAATTAAAATATCACATTAAAGCGTATTTTACGACCGGGCTTTGTCGGGCGTTCGTGCTAGCTCAGATAAATACTTTTGTAGTTTTAATAAAAAAAATTACGATAATATCAGAGCGTCTGCATTTACACTTTACATCTACGGAATGCCAAAATCGATATATTACATGAATGAATCCTCTGTAGAATTTCTACAGGTCCCGCTAGCAAGATAAAGTATTTTTAGTTTGCGTGCCCCCATAAATTCAATTTTGATTTTAAATATTGGAACAGGGAACCTTTATTCATAAATTCTCAAAGGCCTCTTTCGATAATTCTCTATCGGTCTTTCGCAGGCACGTATACAAAATATCACACCCCACACATAAAAAAAAAACATAAAAAGGCAGTACGAATTTAAATATGACTTTTATTTAAACCCTAATTATTCTGAGCTTTATAGTTTACAATGTTTACAAGTTTACAATGAACAAATAATGTAACTGTAACGATATTTGGACGCGTGTACGTAAAAATAAGGTCATAATCGAATATTTACTACGTAGGTTCCAAGTAAATTAAATGAATAAAAATCCCATTAAAAATTAAGTGTAGAGGATGTGCAGTTGTAACAAAAAGGCGCCAACATCAAACTTACTAACTCAGGCCCTTTCACCTACACATAATATCAAACGTGTTCTGCTAATACATAGGGAAAACAACTGCTACGTACAGGCAGATAAGTAGCAATAAATCCAGTATTGCACTTATCTTGGTTTAGCTTTTTTTTGTTGTCTTTCTCCAAATTACATCTGCACTATTAACTCTGAAAAAGGCTTTTTCTCAGCAGTATGCATTATTTCTTAACCAGTCCAAACTTAGTACCTAAGCCAAATTGTATTACTCTCAACCAGTTTTTAAATGGGTTCTTCCAAACTAAATTAATACAAAAAAACAAAAAAACAAAAACAAACAAAAAACCCGACCTCACAAATTGAAATTTATAAGGTAAAGCTAGAATGTTCGAATCATTCTCTATCGGTTAGATGAAGCCAAAAAAATATCCATGCATAATTATGGGAGAAGAGACTATTTTCAAATATCGTCCTGAACTGGGAATGGAGTAACGGACTTATATTAAGTAGATATTAATAAGTCCTTCTTACATTTTATCTTTCTTTTTATTTATTTTTTTTGAATGGAGAGTAGATAATACACTGTGGTTGTGTTATCGGCAGCTCCAGTAACTATCGCTTCTCCTTTTTTGTCCTTCAGTTCTCATTTCCAATGAGTGATTTTCTGACAAAGGGCGAAGAAAAAGCTGCTTTCCAGGTCGGTAGTACTTCGTGAATAGTAGCTCGAGATGTCGGAAATTTTTCTGTTTCTATGTCTATCCTTGTGGCCACATCACTAGTAAGGGTACTGGAAGTAAACGTTTCATCTGGGCTGACGTTATCCGCCTGATAGTCAGGGACCCGAACCTTGGATTAACCACTAAGGAGGCTGTCCTATCAGCAGGTGTAAAGTACTGGGGCTGCTGCATTGCCATTTGGTGAATGGATTCTGGACCATGCAGTAGTTTCTGATGGGGTCTCTCGATGCCATACTAATGGGTGATTGTTACGGCTTTACCTTATCATGTTCTACAAAAAAATACTGTCTTTCTCTCTCTTACTTTTCCTCTCTGTCCTACTCGAACCAAGTCTGTCGACCTGTTCGACAAACCCCCAAAACTCAACATGAAATATCTAAAAAAAAAAAAAAAAACACGAATAAACTTAGAACCCCATCCTCCAACGTAGACCCGTACTACCATGTCTCCTTTTCCAACATCAGGGGTCTACGTTCCAACCTTCCAGAGGTTGAAACTCAATTAAAGGAGACGAAATCGGACTTACGCTTTCAAAGCAAAACTGGCATAGGGCCGACCACTTATGAGTTCATAATAAAAGGATACTCTAACTTAACATTTAAATCTGACCCCCAAGATCGCCATGGACATGGAATATGCGCGTATATTAAAGATGGCTTTCCATGTGGTAGAGATATCTCCAGAGAAACCCTAATTTACCTTATATGTGCTTACACTACCGCATTTATATTTGTCCTCTATCGCCCCCACAACAGCGAAGTTACTGTTTTTAAGAGTATATCTGAGAAAATTGACCTCATCCTGTCTGCTTATCCTTCGGCTAACATTGACATTTGCGGCGACTTCAATGTCCATAATGTGGAATGGCTGACCCACTCAAATAAGACAGATGATGAGGGAAGATTCTGTCATGATTTTGCCATTGCTTATGACAGATTGTTCACGAACCCACCCGTGTGCCCGATACTACCGGTCAGTATGCAAGCCTTCTAGACCTTTTTCTCACAATTTCCTCTGAGCTATGTTCATGTTCCGTTCTATCTCTCCTGGGATCCTCCGACTACTCCGTCGTATCAGTTAAGTATATCGATACTCTATGGCTGACTGGGATAGCTTCTGTACATTCATATCTGGTCTACCTCTGTATTCCATGTTTTAAAAGGATGTGCCCTCTATAGTATCAGACCTGACCGAATGGTTAATTGTAGGCATAGACCGATTCATACCATCCAAAAATTCCAACAAAAACCTAACAGCCAGCCATGGTTCTCCCCAGAATGTGCTGCTGCCATTGCGCACAGAAATGACTTTTTCCATAGCTACCAACGTAATAGATGTACTGAGACTAAAGCTGCTTTCAGGACTGCCAGCAACCACTGCAAATGAGTAATAAAAAATGCAAGAGAGCTATATGCTCAGCCCCTTAAATCCAAAGTAGCTGAGCAGCGGCTTTGTTCTCACCAATTTTGGCAAATAGCAAACAGGATCCTGAAAAGAAGAGTGCGTTCTATCCCAACCATCATCAATGAACCTGAGGTCATCTCATCAGCATCAGACAAGGCCAAACTATTTGCCAAGAACTTTGCAACTTTGCAGCTGACTCTACCCTCTGCGACGAAGGTCATCAACTCCCCGTATTTCCTCCTACAACAGACAACACACTATCCAACATACAAATATCTGTGCGTGAGGTCGCCAAACTAATCAAGAACCTTGATTCCAGTAAAAAAAACTGGCCCAGACGGCATTCCAATTATAGTGTTGAAAAAGCTTCGACCAGAACTTGTCCCATACTTACAAAACTGTTTAAGCGTTGCCTTAAGGAGAAGTGCTTTCCAACACCCTGGAAAACCTCATCAGTATGCCCTGTATTTAAGAACTCAGGTGATAAGTCATCTCCCTCTCAGTACAGACCAATAAGTCTCTTGTGTATCTTGAGTAAGTTACTGGAATCAATATTAAATAAAGAAGTAGTCAACCATTTGCAAATGGAAACTCAATTAACTTTCTTGGAATTATATTTTTGGATTTTACCGTCATTGGATTATTTACCTTTTACCAGACTATCCATTCAAGTGTAATCACCTTTTTCTTCACCATATTTCCTCTGCTTCACTTTTTGTTATCAAGTAAGATCTTTGACTTACTTGTAGTTTCATCAAATACTTTTGTATGTAAAATCCGATCCTGCATTTTACTAATTCCTACCCTCTGATGAGAAGGAGAGTATTTCTTCGAAATTCCGCGGATTAAGGACTATCCACTTATCAAGTGTTTCCTTTTCAGATTAAATATGTTTTTAACTCTTTTTCAAAGTGTTTTTAACATGTTTTATTAACTGTTTGCTCTCATATATATATATATATATATATATATATATATATATATATATATATATATATATATATAGTAGCGGGAGGGATGGGAGGCACCTAGATTTGCTTGTGCGTAAACCACGCTTAAATATGATATTTTAATTTGTTCAGATTTCGTATATATTATTATAGAGTCGTGATTTCAAAAGTAAAAAAAAAATCAGCTACAATCGAAATTGAAAGTAAAACTTTGGCATACAAAGCTGGTGACGTTACCACTGTATAAAGGTGACACGCATATTAACTGATTAATAATTAAAAATAAAATAAGATTAATGTACAAAATGTATATATTTTTTCAGTTTTGACTTATTTTTGATCCCTTAAAAACTATTTTAATCGGCTAAAGACCCATGAAAGAACGGACAATCCAATTATTTGAAGCTCCTAGCGCCGCTCTGCAACTTTTAGTTTCGAAGGAGAAAGAGTTTGAAAATATGGAGACAGACAGGCAGACAGACATATAGCCTTTTATATATTACTAATGGCGAGGGGTGCGGACGGCGCCCAGACTAAGGGCGGAAGACTGCTTTGCCCGGGCGTAAAGTACGCTTAAATATGATATTTTAATTCGTCCAGATTTCGTACATATTAGTATAGAGTGTCGTGATTTCAAAAGTAAAAAAAGAAAAAAGTATTTGAATTCTATAAGCTAGAATCGAAACCGAAAGCAAAATAGCATTCAAAGCTGGTGACGTTGCCACTGTACCAACGTGAAACGCACATGAACTGATTTATTATAAAAATAAAAAATAAACTATAATGAATGTACAAAATGTATGACGTTTTTTCAATTTTTAACCCTTTTTGACCCCTTAAAAACTATTTTAACCGGCTAAAACCCCATAAAAGAACGGTCCATATAAATCCAATCATTTAAGGCCCCTAGCGGCGCCGCTCTGTGACTTTTAGTTTCGAACGAAGGAGATAGAGTTTGAAAATATGGAGACAGACATATAGCCTTATATATATATATATATATATATATATATATATATATATATATATATATATGTATATATATACACTTGTGCCCGATATTATTCATACCCCCCCTTGAAAATTGAGTTTATTAGGTGTAACTTTGTAAGAATTTATTGTTTACGTCCATATTGATACATATTCTTAATAAACCTCTTCTGATCATTTTCGTCATTTTAAAATCTCGGGATACTTTTAATAAAAGAAATATACAGCTATTTATAAAATCTGCAATGTTCAAAAATAATCATACCCGCTTATTTTTTCAGTATTAATCGAGTTTCTGACTGTTTGTTTCCTGTTTGATTCTTATTTTGAATGCTTTTATACAACCTTTGATTAATTTCATTTCGTTTTTTGCATTTTTCAGAAATTAAAATGATATCAACTGAAAACAAATAGAAGAATAAAAATTATTAAAATGAGGAAGAAAAAAGAGCTTAGTAATGATCTTAGGATTAAAATTGTGAATTCACATAAGGATGGTTTAGGTTACAAGTCAATTTCCAAGAAATTTGAGGTCCCTACAGCAACAGTACAGAGCATCATCAAAAAACTCCAGAGCTACCACACAACAAACAACTTGATTGGTAGAGGAAGGAAAAGGAAACTGTCTGCTAGAGCCACCAGGAATATTGTAAGAAGTGTTAATGCAAATCCAACCACCACTACTAAGGACATTTTAGAAAATCTGGAGTCTTCTGGTCTTCTGGCATAAAAATATCAAGGCAAACATTGCAAAGGACTCTGCATGAAAATGGTCTGAAAGGGAGAAGACCAAGAAGGACTCCATTGCACACCGGAAAACACCTTGCAGCACGTCTAAAGTTTGCTAGGACCCATGTGAATTCTCCAGAGTCCGTTTTCTCAAGTATTTTGTGGACTGACGAAACAAAAATTGAATTGTTTGGCCATATGGATGCTTCTTACGTTTGGAGGAAAAAAGGAGAAGCTTACAACCCAAAGAACACCATACCCACGGTGAAACATGGTGGTGGTAGCCTAATGTTTTGGGGCTCCTTTTCGGCTAGTGGTCCAGGTAGTTTGGTCAAGATAGATGGAACCATGAAGAAGGAGCAATATTTGGAGATACTCCAGAAAAACATTAGACAGGATGCGGAGAAGCTCCATTTAGGACCAAACTGGGTCCTTCAACAGGATAATGATCCAAAACATACTGCCAAAATAGTCAAGAAATGGTTTGAGGATAATCAAATTAATGTTTTGGAATGGCCTAGCCAGAGTCCCGACCTGAACCCTATCGAATACCTCAGGCACATATTGAAAACTGAGGTTAAAAAGCGGAAACCTAGAAATTCGAGGGATTTGAAGAACTACTGCATTGAAGAATGGTCAAAAATCAGTGTTGATGCTTGTAAAAACCTTGTTGATATATATCCAAAACGGTTACAGGTAGTTATTAAGAATAAAAGGCATGCTATTGACTAATAGTAAGAGAGGTATGAATAATTTTGAACTAGTGCCATTATTGTTTTTCTTTGTATAATGTTTCAAACTTGCATAATTTATTTATTTGTTGAGTTTAAATTAAATGCTTATGCTTGATTTATTGTTTGAAATCCCTTTAATATTGTCTACCTTCTGGTTTGAGCAATATTCTTATAGAAATCTCAAAGATCCGAGGGGTATGAATAATATCGGGCACAAGTGTATATATATATATATATGTTGTTTTGCTTTGGTTTTAGCGATATGTTTTGAATGAATTTACGAAAGTGCATGTTTACCTAAATGCGAGTTGGGAATAATTTTCCCTTTTAACCAATTTGGTACCCCCACATAGGGAGCGGTATATACATTATTTTTAAAATAGAATTATGCACTGACACGTGTTTCGTCGTCTACGACTCATCAGAGTGGTTGTATCTAGCTACAACCACTCTGATGAGTCGTAGACGACGAAACACGTTTCAGTGGATAATTACATTTTAAAAATAATATATATATATATATATATATATATATATATATATATATATATATATATATATATATAGAGAGAGAGAGAGAGAGAGAGAGAGAGAGAGAGAGAGGAGACAGGGAGGCAGGGAGAGAGAGCACTGAAGAAGATAGATAGATAGAAGAAATAGAATATGAATCTCTCTCTTTCTCTCTCTCTCTCCCTCTCCCCCTCTCTCTCTCCCCCCTCTCTCTCTCTCTCTTTCTCAGCATAGTAAATAAGTAAACAACTACCATTCTTAATGGTATGAAAGCATGTGGTTTCCCACTCACAGCGCAGTCACTCATTTAAGAACTGGCAAATTGCTTAACTTTAATAATACGAGTAAGACAAGTGCGTAAAAGTTTTAAAAATAAACCGTCATTCCTATGGAGACAGACAGACAATACAATTTCCTAAAATTTCTATTTTTTTTTCTATAATTACTAGGCTGAAAATAAAATGTATGTGGGTGGATGTTTTGAATAAACGTTCGCCTACGTCTTCACTTTCGTTCTCAAATAGAAAATTGCATTACAGCGACAAAGAAAGGGAAGTTACTCGTACACACACGACATCATCAACCCACGCAGATTGTAAATTACACAAATAATTTTAATACAACTGCTACACTTACAGTCGAAAATTTAAAACACGTGTTTTCTACAGTGCAATTTTTCTTTATTCACTCACTAGGAGTTTTCACACAGACCATCACCAGCGATCGCTCACTGACAATACCCTTTGATGTTCCCTGGAGTTTGCGTGACAACAAGCCTCACCAGATTTCCAGTGCTCTCCATCTCTCTCAATAACCAGCGTACTTGACTTTACATTAACACAACAGCTGTTTACCATTGATTTTTCGCTGACATTTAGCGATTGGTATTCCTTTGGGTTTGGGTGGCAAAAACTCTACCCGAGGCCCCATTTCTCTCCACATGTTTCCCGTGGAGGTCTGGCTAGTGTTCTCACTTCTCTGTCATCCCGGAACCTTCATAACTCTTTCATGTGGCACAATCCGATGTGGACGAAACCACTTTTATCTGTGCGGGAGGGGTTAGTATTTTGCGTTTTCGGTTTTCTTGGTCCTTCTGTGGTCGTGGTCTTTCTGCTTTTTGTTTTATTCCTATTCCAGCATCCAAGTTACTGATTAATATTTGCAGTATGTGTGGGTTGATTTTCGTGTTTTAGGATTTTCCTTAGGATTTCAGCTGTTTTCATTATCGCTAGCCGTGGTATCTTCTCAACTTTCTCTCTGATTCCAATTTCTCCCATTTTCCTAGTGATCCATCGATTATTGGTATTATTTTGATTTTCCTCGGGTTCTATATCCCTATCAGTTCTCTGGATTTGCTTCACATCTCTGTCTCCTTGATATTCACTCTGTAGTCTGATCGGACGGCGAAATCTTCAATCTGGCAGAATGTTATTATTATTATTATTATTATTATTATTATTATTATTATTATTATTATTATTATTATTATTATTTATTTATTTATTTATTTATTTATTTTGGATACACTAATAGTTCTCACAATAATCATTATGGGAGATTACTCAGCGACAATACTCTGTACTCTCTGAAATCTCCCCAGATTTTCACTCCTTTCCACCTCTTTCGATAATCTTTACAAATAAATTTGTTATCGCAACAGCCGTTTACCACTGACTTTTCGTCGGCAACAATATTGGATTTCACTTGAATTTGGGTGGTACCAATTCTCTCCATATTATTATACTCGATATACGTTGATCAACGTTTGTGTCTCTATATACATTAATAACAAAAAACACATACTTAAATATACTTTAGTTCTGGGATTGGGTTATATTTTTAAAATATTTGTTTTATTAACCATAAATAAATAAATAAATAAATAATCCACCCTTCGCTTAATTATTTATGTATTTTTACGCACCTCTAACTAACGCTGATACAATTCTCTAATGTTTTTATCTGTGATTGTTCAGTAAAATAGTGCCTCTCTTTTCACCGCGTGACCATAAAACCAGACATATGTAGATAGATGTTTGTTGAGAAAAAAAAATACTATGCAGGTAAATATAAAACGACTCGGATACATAGTTTATACATCCATACATATAAGTGTTCGGACGATTAATGGAAATCGGAATCGGGAATCGGAAAAATCGTAGCTTTTTGGGATATCGGAATCGGAAAAATTTGAGCCTATTTACCGATGCCAAAACCGATTCCTTAAATTATCTTTTCTTATTTGGTTTTGGTTTAAGAAAAATCTTCCACTGCTTGTAGCAATAATAAAATAATAAATATTTATTGATTTAAACTTCCAGTAAGACTAAACTCTCTAGATCACCCCCTATGCAAATTTTTATTTTTACAGTAATCGGGACAAAATAACGCTTTTATAGTTAAATATTTAGAGATTTATAAAGAATCAGAATCGGTAATTGTATCGGAATCGGGAAAAATAATAGAATCATCTCATCACTTATACATATATCAAGTCGATGTAAAAAGTTTTTGCCGATTTAGAAATTCATTTTGAAAAAAAAAAAATGACTTTTACTTTCTATTACTTAATTACATTTTACGTTTCTGAATTTTTGAGATGAGGATTTATTATTCGTATTATTTGGATTCTTCGAACTACTATTCTCATCCTGGGTGTCATTTTCACAAGGTTTCAGTCGATGTAACCTCCAACCTTCTTCAAGTGTATCTTGTCGAACTAGGGAATGTTTCTATCAAACTCGGGAATTTGATCTGAAATTTTTAACGGAACCTTATATTTATTGCATGAGGGGAGCATGTTCTCGTTCCGCCAGCCATGATAAATAGATAGAGGTTCTAAGTAATTTGCAATTGTATTTTTCGGTCGCCTATACTGAGATCGATTAAAGTACTTGGAAAAATCAATTGTAACAGTAATATTCTCCTGAAGGTTGAAGGTTCAGTTCTATATGATTATGTGATGAAACTGAACCAATCCCGCTGGCGACGCGGAATTGGAAAATTAAATATATAAATTTTATGAATAATCCATGTTGTCCGTAGCGCTGTAATAGCAATATGGGCGATGTGTGTACATGTGCCCGTACCGTATATTAGAGAGCATGTCAGTTTTTGAGAAAGATATAAATAAGCGCGCGCGCGTGTGTGTGTGCGCGCGCGCGATAGAAGAGCGTGTGTTATGTCAAGTCAGGAGTTAGTAAGTACGATTGATGTGTATGGATTGTACAAGGAATATATATATATATATATATATATATATATATATATATATATATATTTATATATATAATTTAAAGTAGTTATTGTTAGCACATTTAAACGAAGATCGATCCCATAATCTAAAGTCTTTGATTAAAGAGTGCCTATTCCCTACTCACCTGTGAGTGCAGCCTAGATTAGTGGCAACTTTTATTAGGAAAGATTTTCAAACCAGTTAAGTTGAATAAAAACTATTTTTTAAAGTTGTAAACGTATGTACTACCGAGTGCGGCAACAAGGAAGTGATGGTGGCTAAATGGTTAACTACACGGGCTGACAACCTAGGTGTACCAAGTTCGAATCCAGATCGTCCCACAGAAACACTTTTTGATAGGAACGTTGGCAACGTGGTCCCTCCCGTAAGTACCCGATCTCCTTCTATAACGAATTCTTAATAGAAAATTATTAACTAACAACTGTGACCATCTCGAAACAGAAGTCTCGCTAAATTCCGAGAAGAAATATAAAACAGTCTTAAACATCATTGACAAGAAGAGAAGAGCTCGTTAATATTATATCGAAATATCTGTTCTCGTCGAATCACCGAGGTCAAGCAACGTTGAATCTGTTTAATACTGAGATGAGTGAATGCTTTGAAATATCAGGTGCCGTAAATTAAGCCGTAAAAGTGATGTATTGGCTATCAGTGCGCTCTGTGGATTCAGTATTAATGTTGGAAATTTACTCTGTGGTGCCCATCACATTTTTAAAATTAAAGTTTGTTCTCGTATTGTTTGCATTATTCTGACTACTGTTCTCGCATTGAGTGCTATTTACACAACGTTTCAGTCGATATAACTTCCGACCTTCTTCAAGTGTATATTGTGAAACTCTGTAATCTTTCTGCCGAACTCGACAATCTGCACGGATTTTCAAATGGAACTCTTTTTTTTAATCTACGAGACAGCATTTTCTCATTCCGTCAGCCATAACTGGGTAGAAGTCCAACATAATTCGCAATTATATTTTGAGTGCCGCCCGCGCCGAGGATAAAACCTTCAATCTCTAGAAGAGTGTAACTTTACAAGTGGATTTTATCAAGTACTTTATCTACTGCGCCACGGACCCTTTTCGGTTGTTCTCTTCGTAAAATAACTTTTGCCGAGAAGCGACTTTCATTAGACACGAGTCCTCTTAAGACGGTCCGCGCTTCTAAAATAAATCCATTCTAATCTTCTGTTAAAGACACCGCAAATATTTTCAGCAGAGAACAATGTACGCGCAAACTTCTCTCTGAGAAATAGATTCAAACTAATGTGTTATAGTGGCAAATTTTTCCTCGCCGAAGCATGAATAGGTGAAATATTTGTGCTGCAGGGTGAACGTAAACGTGACTAGACGAAATGACACGGCGCATACATCATTAACCAAAATTCAGGCTGACTCAAACACGAGATTCCTATTTGTCACCTGAGATTGAAATGCTTTTTGATTGATAGAAAGTTTAATCCATATGACCGGTACAAGCAAGAACCGTGTATTTCTATTTATGCACTAGTTGGTCACCGCCTATCAAGGCTTAAAGGCCACTCGAGAATAAGGATTAATAAGTTTATCAGATGGACAGTAAAACAACAACTTAAAACTGAACATAATTTTATCATTTATGATGACTGCTCAACAAAAATGCATTATATTGGACTTGAAAACGATGTAGTCAGCTGGTAAGCAACCCCATGGTATTGTGTATCGCAGACGGGTGTTTCTTCGAAAAAAAACTTTGCCCATTGAAAGTTATGTTCATTTTGAGGTAAAAACTAATAAATGAATTAATGGTTGTAGGTAGACAATTTTTTCTTGTGGATATTTTGCAAAGGGGACCAGAAATTGGAGATTAGTCGCCCACCTATCGCTACCACAATAATAATAATAAAGTATACAACGACTAGCAACATATATTCTGTAAAATAAAAAAGGGAGCATAGAGAAGAAAAGAGGACCTTCCTCACTAGATTTCGAAGGTGATTTTGTACTCTGCTGAGGCTGAGAAGAATGTTTTAAGCGGGCCTCCCCAGATGTAAGAACAGTACTCCATTTTAGGACGAATATGCTCTTATTGATGTAATGAATATAAGTATATCCGGGTATTTCTTCTCGCAATATTGTAATTGGCTGGTTAAACCATAAATACCGGCTGGTAGAGACATTTGGGAGAGACGTCGAAAGGTACACAAGCCTAACGCTAAGAACTCCGCTTCGACTACGATACCCGTTAATACGAGAATTATTACTCGAACTGAATAAAACCGCTTAGCTACTTTAAACGATATCTCTTTTCCGGGATCAATATACAGGTAAAAGTTGTGCCAGGAATGACATACAGCGGTAAAATGATATAATCATTTAGAGACAGAAATAAAACATAAAATAAACAAGAAATATAAAAGAATTAGATACAAATGGAGAAAAAGAAAGAAGGAAAGTGGTCACTTGTGGGAGCAGATTACAACTACAATAGTTTTTTTCTTAAATGTAAGTTGCAGTTACTCTGTATGTTACTTTCTATATAGTCTGTTTATTATACAAACATTATTGATAGCATATGCATAGATGTTTCAGTGGAATCCCAATTCAAGAATAACATCTCATCAGACCAAAAAAGAATTGATACTGAAACGGGAGTAAAAATTACATTGGTTTTATAAGATATTTGGGTGTGGTTAACGTTCTGGAAAAAGGGGGGGTATATTTTGTGAATGTGAGCAGTAGGGTTTTTTTGGATAGGGTGTGGTGAAGGAAGGGAGTAGGGGTGAGTGGAGAAGGAGAAGTACGATTTCGTGTGCTTAAGCTGGCGCAGTGGAGAGAACTTAGCGCTCTGTATACTATTATCATTTATTATTTTCATCTATGTTTACATTCGTCTCGCAGCACATACCCAAGCATTTCATCTATTCATGCTTCGGTGAGGAAAAGATTTGTCACATTAACACATTAGTTTGTATCTATCTCTCAGAAAATCTTTGCACGTACAGTGTTCTCTACTTGAAAATGCCAACAATCGAGCGATTTTTGTCAAATCAGCATTGTGGCAACTATATGTGATAATCAATGTTATTAACACGTGATACGTTATGGAATAATTAAAAGAACAAAAAAATAATGCCTTCAGAAATTAATCCATTCAATATGAAATTAATCATTGCATCGAAAAAAATTCGAATATTCTCATAATCCATGAAACAAAATTTTGTTACATCTACCATCTTTTTTTTTTTTATTACATTTTCACCCCAAACAAGGCGCATTGCCACTTTGGTGTAGGGGGCTACTATCAGGGGCAACAACTACTGGGGTACTATGTAGGGATTTGGGCAGCAAGGTGTCGGTTCACGTTACACTTGAACTTCTGCACGTCAGTACTGTTGGGGAAGCAGGGACCTGGAATGGAATTCCAGAGTCTAGCGGTTCTGGGGAAGAAACTATTGGAGTAAAAAGATCTTTTACATCTAGGGATCTCTACAGTGTGGGGGTGGGATTTAGCAGCCTGTCGGGTTTGTCGAGGGTGCACACGTCGTGGGGGCACAAGTGATTGCAGTTCGTCAGAGCATTCACCACTAAAATACTTGTAGAAAAGGCAGAGGGATGCAACATTTCGTCGATGGGACAGAGGCTGAAGCTTAGATGCCAGTTCAGGGCCTATCAGGTTTGCGACTCTCTTTTGAACCTTGTCAAGGAGCGAGAGACTAGTAGCAGATGCACCAGCCCAGATGTGGCAGCAATACTCCATACATGGGCGAATGGTGGCCTTATAGAGGTACAGGATACTTTCGGGTGTTAGTAGTTTTCTAGCACGGTAGAGAGAGCCCACCTTTCTTGCAGCGATCCTGGCAATGCCTTCAATGTAATTGTTCCAACTCATGTTTCCTGTGAACGTTAGGCCAAGGAGTTTGAAAGATGGACTCTCAGATAAAGAGTCGTTGGCCATTGCTATGGGTGGTAGAGAGGGTTTCTTGTAATTATTGAATGAAACTAGTTTAGTCTTGGCAGCATTGAACGCGACCAACCACTTTTGTCCCCATTCCACTACAGATTGGAGGTCTTCCTCTAGTGTTTCTGCCATTTCTTTAGAAATGTGTTCATTCGTCTTCCTGTCGTGCCTGCCATAGAGTGTAGTGTCATCAGCATATATACCCATCTCAGAGGCAATGTTGTCGGGGAGGTCATTTATGAATATCAGGAACAATAGAGGTCCAAGGATAGAACCCTGGGGCACCCCCGCATTTATATCATATTGTTTAGATGTACGACCGTCGAGGACAACCTGGATTTTTCTCTTATCTAAGAAGGATTTAATTTGCTCAAGAGTATCCGAGGCAACTTAAAATTATACTCCAGACAAATTCTATTCATCCCATAATTGTGACTTTGCCACTCTAAGTCAGAGTGGACCTGAGATTAGTGGTAACATTTGATGCAGTCTAATATTATGTCATCAGTGATTGATCTCAGGGATAGATTATGTCAACGCCTTATTAAAATTATCGTACATGCCACGAATGTTGTTTCAGTCAGCACAGATCTGCATACACTCACAAAACTTTAGCTAATAGTCATTGGCACAGCACCAAGTAGTCCGATGAGAATCGTTTCTGGCATTCCTGAGCGTAGTAACTGTCTTTTTGGAAGGTTGCCGCTTGTACTTGGCGATAGTTTCTTTTTGGCATTGATTATTGACTTCTAATTTAGCAATGCCGTCTTCGAACCAGTGAAAGATTCGCCCATTTTCTCTGGCCAAAAGTGTTCCCTGCGTAGTTATAGATGTCATCACAGATGTGCAGTTACCTTTCTTTAGCTTTGTTTTTTAGGGTGTTCTTGTTGTTATGAAGCATTCGCGTAGGTCTGAAATTGCTGTCTTGCTGGTGTTAATACGTCCAAGGATTTTCAGCTTGGTTCGATGGAGCGATTTGAAATACAAATTAATCTTTATGCTCACAATAGAGTGAGTTATGTCAAAGTCGGCATTGTGATAGCTATATGTGATGATTATGCAGTTCTGTGAGGGTTATGTATGATGACAAGGTTCAGCTCATTTCAATGATAGGCTCTGGGTTGTCCCCACGATGCTCGACGGTGCGGTTTAGTGGTGAAATATATGTTCGCTATGCACAGGTTGCCCGTTCTTATCCAACGTCTAACGCCAAAATGGCCGATGCATTTGAGCCAAGAGTCATGGTCGGATCACACTCGTTCATTGAATTCATCGATCAGATACAAATTTTCTGTGACAAGAATGGTGGTGTTAAGATGCTCACAGAACTGATCCTTAACCCCGTTTTAAGAGCAGAGTATGGAAACATCAATACTTTGAATGTTCACTTGACCCGAAGAAGCTGATAAATGAAGAGAAAAGTTTCAAATTGTTCCACTGGACGTCGGTTCTACAATGGTAAGTTGACAATTCTTCACTGCGATTCCAACGGCAAGCAATCTTAGTTCCTCAGATTTCTTACTATGTAAGAAATATGTGTAATTATGTTCTCTGAGTCTGTTGCTTGACCCAAGTCTTATTGCAGCTACGCCTATATTGAGAATTGTGAGCCTCAGGTCGATGATAGTTGTTTCTTGGAGTCATTGATCCGTTGTAGATTGTTGGAGGCCAGGATAGATTGTTTTTACGTTTAAGTTTGTTAAACGAACTATTTGTGTTTTTATTTTTCTTGATTTACTTGGTGTAGCGTTTACAAACAACTTGCTAGTTTTTCCTTAGCTCCAAGCATTCATTGGAGCAAGCAAGCAGTGGCTGATTATCGGCTTTTGGCCGAGGATGTCCAGATTGAGACAGGCAGTAGCTGATCAGTAGGAATGCGATTGTCCCCCATACCGTCGGAAATGCACCTGTGGTGCTTGATATTACACCAACCCTTCCTAATTTAAATTCGAAACTGCTGCCCACTGTATTTTGTCCTCTCCAGGGTAAAAGCCTGGCAATTAGATGTGGGTCAAAGAAAAGCCGAGTAAAAAATATAACATCATCTTCGCCAAAGGAGCTGCCAGAAAGAAGTAATTGTATTATAAAACCGACTCAAGGACTCCACTCAGAATTTATTTTTAGTTTTACTCTAATAGCGTTTTGTCCTCCAGGAGATACCTACAAGGTAGCGAGCCCATAATCCAACGGACGAGTTTCATGTTGTCAATTGAACTTTTCTGCGTTGGACGGTGATCTGTGTCAAAGTGATTCATGCTGTAAACATACGAGGCTCGTTCCAAAAGTAAAGCATCCTATTTTTGACTCAAAAAGTCGAAGACCCACGAAGACGGGAGTGACACCATTTAAACGAACAACCGTTTGTGCTTAATAATTTATTTTTCTACATAGTCACCAGCATTGTCAATGCACTTTTGTCACGAATTCCTGGACGGATATCTGCTTTTGACGAACGTCTATGACGAAGGTCAACAACAGAGAGATGAAACTTTCAGGTCATGGATGCATAAGTTCAGTCATCATAACAATGCAATTTGTAATCCCCTCTGATCCATTTGGAGGAATAGTTACTTTTAGAACGCCTTTCGTATGACCGCTTTAGATAATTTAGCCTGTTTATCTAAGCGGGCTTCCGTGGACTGACGCTTGGAGCCAATATGTGAGAGATAAAGACGAGTAGTACCAGTGACGTCGTTCACTCTACCACGTAGGATGAAGTTTGCCGAACTACACGGACACATTAGTTGAAAAATAAATGCCTCCTGCATCATACGCAGTTTTAACAAAGTCAAAGTATTTCAGAATACATTGTGATATCATAATAAACATCCCTTTTTATTTCCTCTCTCTCTTCTTTCTATCACTTTCGCATTTCTGCTCTATATCATGCGTTCTTTGCGAAATGGAAGAAAAAGTAACAAATTTTCTTTTCGTCATCAGCGGTCAGATTCTTCTTTTGACTAAGATAAAATGAATGACTTTGAGGAGGCCTCTTAGTTTGATAAGTTCTTAAGGCTCGATATAAAATCAAAGATGTACAACCAATTTCTTAACTAAGATTGGTGAACAATAGTTGAATCATTCCACGGCTCTAAAGAGTACCTGAATCTTTACTCGATCCTCTAAATATGTAAAAACCAGACACGTCGTAAGATAATGTATTGTACTAAAATTTAGAAATGTGCCACTCAAAACACCCTTCCTTGCCCTGGTAGAATACAAAACCGACTCTTGTAGGATTACCTCGCTTTATTATCTAGTAGTAGGGCTACGCGGCGTTGCTCGGGACCGTATATAGCGATGAAAAAATTAAGTTGCTTTAAAATATACCTATTATTTTAGGATAGATAAATTTTTGATGTTTATGTATCATTTGCTATCTCGAGCAAAAAATATTTTATCTACTCTAGGACGAGTATTACACAAAACGTGTGAAATAATTTTACCTTCCTAGGACGGGTAATGTACAACACACATTTAAAATAATTTTATCTACCCTCGGACAGGTAATATAAATACACATACGAAACAATTTAACGTACTCACGACAGGCATTGTACAACAATGTCCGTGGTTTTTAGGATGTGACAAAGAAACACTCAGCATTACTTGATCAGTTTACGCGATTTTTGGAATATGACAAGTAAGCAATCAGCATTACTTGATCAATTTATCTGCTTTTTAGAATGTGACATATAAGAAATCAGCATAATCTAATCAACGTGCGTGATTTTTTCCATAAAAGTTTTCTAATAAAAAGACATCGCTAAACTTTCTCTACTATATCATTGTTTCCATGGAAGGTGCTTGACTCAGCATTTCCTTTATCACGTCTATGTGCTAATATCAAACAGAATTTCCAGGAACAAAGTTTTTTTTCCAAAAAAACCCTAAAAACGTGGAACATATTACCACAAGACTGCGTCATCGCAAGCTAAAACATGTGTAGCAGTTTCGGTTGTCCGTGGCGTGCATAAACCGTTATACGCTTGTTGTTGTCAGATTATTAATCGCCTGTTAATACAATCTCTCAGATAACAGTGTAGAAAAGATTTATTATTATAGACAACTTGAAATATTCAATTAACAGGGTGAGGCATTTCTGGATTTTAACAAGTGTAATATTGTCCTTCAGAGAAAGAGAAAAGTGGACAGATGACTAGACAAACATGTAACTGGTCTCGTTACACTTAGGTACATTGTTTTTCCGCCCCCCCCCCACACACTCTCACTAAACCTATTCCCGGTGCGTCCCACATTTCATTTTGTCTGCTTCAGTTGTCGGTAAACTGGAAAATCTCTCTTTTCATGAAGTCACCTGGTTTCGACAAATTCTCCTTATTAATGATTCAATTAATGATTCCATTTTGAACTTTGATCTATAGTAAGGGGTTTGTGTGAGTTGAAAAGTCATTTACCAGAGATAGGGAATGGCCATTTTAAAAAGTTGTCGTGTCTGGATATATTTGACTGAGATGGCTTGAAACGAGGAAGAAGAAGAAGAGAGTCACCAAAGTTACATATTATAGTAAAGGCAATTTAACGATTTATTAAAAAAAGACTACAATAATGTAAGACATGTTGTCCCGGGACACAAGCTTTAGCTAAAGACAGAAGATTGAGTTCTAGAGTCCCGTTTCGTCCTACCGTTTACTTGGCAAGGAACGAGAAGATCATTCCAGCTTATCGTCTTTACATCCTCTGTTTACAAAACTCAATTAGATTTTCGCGTCGATGAAGTGCGGCCGGAAACGGAAAGCAGAAGTTTTCGAATTGCATCGTGTATTACTACGCAAGTTTTAACATGCCTGTTTTCGCTAACCCAACTACAACTCATCATCACCCAAGAACTTGCGTGTAAACACAAAAGAAAGTAAACCTTAGTTATGTTACTGTTACACATTCGTCAACCACTTCTCCGATATACTAACGACCTTTATTATTTTACACTCAGTTAATTTCAAATCCAATGTCACCAAACCCTTGTCATAAATCGTCCGCATAATTTTAATCACATTTTCTCCATTCTATATATAACTCTCGACACCTTTTGTAATATTCAAGTGACAATCAGTCCATCGCGTAAAATTTTATCCTCGATTGGATTTTAGTATTGATCAGTCGTTACTCATTAGTAACAAAAACAATTAAATAAGCTCATCATATTTAATTCTGTAAGAAAGATTAGCCTATATATATATATATATATATATATATATATATATATATATATATATAAAATATATTTTTATCGGTCTGTCTGTCTGTTCGTTTCACTTTTTATTGGAAACTACTAGGACCATCAGGATGAAATTTTGTATGAACCTTTGTTATGATAAGGTATAGTCGCTTAACTATTATGGTATACTTTTGATGCGTAGGGATTAATAGGATTAGTATTTAATGCAAAATTGAATTAATTAAATTCTCTACTATGTTGGTCGAATTCAATTTCAATGATAATCTGTATAAACAAACAGATGGCGTGGCCATGAGTTCTCCCTCTGCACCGGCGTTGGCAAATATTTTTGTAGGTTTCCATGAAGAGGGTTTTCAAAAACCAGACCTTATCTTTAGTTATATTGACGACATATTTTGCTTGCTTGACAACGAAACGTAAGCAGACAGTTTTTTTGCGCCCATTAATAACATTGATTCAGTCCTTTAGTTCACGGTAGACAAAGAAATTATTTCTAGTCCTCCATTTTTGAGTTACTAGTTTCTAAGACTTCTTCAGGAGTTTTCACTTCCGTCTAACGTAGACCCACGTTTACTGTTTTTTACACACGTTGAGATTGTTTCTGTCTTAAAAAATAATAATTTAATTAAGATTCTTACACATAGAGCTCTAATGATTTGTTCAAAACTCTATCGGAACAATGAGATTAAATTTATCACTAAAACCCTTTGTAACAATGACTTTATTTTAGACATTGTGGAATCTACTATCGAAATAATTTTCTAATTTTTATAAAATTACAGAAATCTCAGTAGAAAGATGTCTTATTTACCTTCGCCTGTCTTGGCTAGGTAATATAAGTAACAGATTTGGCAAACAACAACAGTGTTATTTTGAATTGAATTCTCGTGTTTTTTTTTTCACCAGACCTATGTTGGTCTCAATCAGAAAATATGTACTCCTCCTCCATCATAATAACTCTATTGTTTATTCATTTAAATGTAGTTGCGGTTCGCACTATGTCGAGCGGACATCATTAGGATTGACATCTCACGTCAAACTACACATTCCAATCAAAATTCGACATGCGAATTCTTCGCCACCAGATGATTTGAATGCATTTTGGTGCGTGATTAGACTTTTCATTTCTAACTAAGCAGTTTTTTATTTAAGCGGTTAAGTCGTATTTTGCTTATTTAGTAAAATATTTATTTGATTAAATTGTTTGAATTTAAGATATTAATTAGTATTTTGTTTGTGTAAGTTAGTTTGATCTTTATTTAGTGCTTTTATGTGTTTTTTTTTTAATTTTATCTTTTACCTATTTTTAATTTGTTTTCATTCTGTCGTATTTATTCCTACTGCTAATGTATTCGTTTATTTAGATTTACATTTGTTTAGGATTCTTTCCGTTTACGCATTTAATTTTTGTCCTTTTATTCAACCCTTTCTATTGGGCATATACTTCTGTACTTCTTTCCTATGTATAGTCTATAATATCTAGAGTTATTTTTATAAGTTGACATTTTCTAATTCTAATTCTCCATGTACTTTTTGGTGTGTACTTTCGGTCAGCAATATTCTTTCTTTTTATCTCGGCACGAAAGTCTGAGCATATGTCATTATTGAAATGTTTTTTCTTTATTGACTGTGCTATGTTGTTGGTTCTATGCAGTTCTAAATGCTCCACGCTTCCAGACTTTACCTTCTCTCCTTGAGAAGAGGTTATTTTATTGCTAATCAACTGAGAAGCCTCTACCGGGGAATGATGACGATATTATTAAAGTATTTTTTGTCGGGGTGAATTGCTCTTCTTTTAGTGCGCTAGCTCTTCAATCCACTTTCTAACACTTGTGTCACATTATCTCGAGCGAGATGGAGATAAATATAGTGTTTTAGTTCGAATCTTGATGGTATAATACGTACTTGTACAGTGTTGTTTTGTGTGCATATTTAATAAGTATTTGTGCGTCCTATGTTTTGCGATCGGTTGCCTCTGCTAATTAGATATATGTCTATTTTTGGTTTCTCGTAGTTTTTTTACGGTGGCTTGATAGACTACGTTAAATTGTATTCATTATCTGTTTAAGGGGCATCCAGAGCGTTTATATATATATATATATATATATATATATATATATATATATATATATATATATATATATATATATCACTATATATATATATATATATATATATATATATATTTAATGAGTATTTGTGTGTCCTATGTTTTGCGATCAGTTGCCTCTGCTAATTAGATATATGTTAAATTGTATTCATTATCCGTTTAAGGGGCATCCATAGCTTTTATATATATATATATATATATATATATATATATATATATATATATATATATATATATATATATATATATAGTTACGACTACACCTTTGAATTGTTTTTTATGTGCTATATATCATTTTATTGTATATATTTTTTAAATTAATTTTAGTATGCTTTCGGTGCAACTATAATTAAGCTCATGTTTCTATTAATTTTTTTGTAGTATTTCAGGCTTAAACTTGACAGATAAGAGCATTACATTAGAAATAACTTCAAAATTGTTAATCAAATTTAACACGAATGTTAGGCACATATGCAAGAGTATTGTCAAAATTGAAAGATTATTTTTTTATATAAATCTTCATTGTGTAGTATTTAAACATACTAATATTTTGCACCCCCCCCAAAAAAAACAAAAAACAAACAAAAACCCACAAAAACATTACAAACGAAATCTCATGGCTTGTCCTACAACTTGGAAAGTTTTATTCGTCCATTTTCGTCAGATATACATCGTCTGGCTATTTGAAGTCATACAAAGAAATCGATGAGTATCGACATTCTAAAAGAATTCAATTAAAAAATAATAAAAAAAATACGTTGGATTTATTACTGGTTTTAAGAGAGGAAACAGATCATGTAGAATTGGAAATGGCACGAATAGCAAGAAGGTCAGAAGAACGGACGAAAATCGATAAGTTAAGAAAAAGGGGGAAAGTCAATCAGTAAATACATCGATCGATTCTCTTACATTTCATCATCGGGATCGATCTTTGACAATGGAAATGTAATGTAAACAGAGCGGGACTGTTTGCACTGATTGTGTGAATGGAAACTGATAACAACACTGTAATATTCGCTGTTTTGTTGAATCTAGTCTCGTTTAATGGTCGAGATGAGATGATAATATTCGTCTGAAGATTTCTTCTAGACGGTCGTTTATTTTAACGCAGAGTGGGACACAGGTCACTGGCGCATAATATATCATAATGGCGGCGTGTTTCTGACCGGATTGTCATGAATTTCAGTAAGAAATAAAACGCATTTGTTGGTGAAATACATAGTTTTTTTTTAATTTCATCTTAGGTACATGCTTCAGGCAGAAAAATAAACGAGAGTAGAAGGGATTACGACTGGCTATCTTTTCAAGGTTAATGGTAAATATAAAATTTCCATAATTTAATATATTTTACAATCTTTCCTGAAATAGACGAATCGTTAGTCGACATCTCAAGAAAGAAAAAAGTCTAGGATAATAACACAGTCGTGTTACAATATATTACACTTTGATCTTAATGGCTCGGTCGCATTTTTTAAGTATCCTATTACATAATTACACATATATGTGATATAATTATATAGAAATACATATATTTAGAAGTAATGGCCTACTTTTTATTCAAACCTGAACAAAAAATAGGAGTCATATCTTTTGGAATATATATATATATATATATATATATATATATATATATATATATATATTAAAAAGTTTGGCTCATGTCCAGATAACCTACATCTAAAATTTCAAGTGCTTAGACTCAGACTAGCGGAGGATTTTGGTAGTCTGCAAAGGTCAACTCTTTCAACTTTGACCTTTTGTCAGCCAATTTTTCGCTCCAAAAGTGATTAAAAACTTGCTGCATGTCTGAATACCCTTTATGTAAAATTTCAAATGTTTAGACCCAAAATTTGCAGAATAGTTTGAAGGTCAGATTTGTTTTAACTTTGACCCCTAGGTAACCAAATTTTCGGCCAAAAACGCATTAAAATGCTTGCCCTATGTTTGAATACACTTTATGTAACATTTCAAATGTTTAGACCAAAAATTTGCTGAGCGGTCAATTTAAAAAAAATTTTTACTTAAATTTTGACCCTTTAACATTTATTGTTTTGGGCTCAAATCAAACGAAGAAGTTTCATCCATGTCCAAGTAACTTACAGCTAAAATTTCGAGAGTTTAGACCTAAAATCGGTGGAAGAGTTTGTTAGAGTTTTCAAAGGTCAAATCGTTGAACTTTGACCCCTTGACAGCCAAATCTTTAGCCGAAAACCGATTAAAAAGATTTTCCCAAATCTCAATACCTCTTATATTAAATTTCGAGTGTGTAAAGTTAAAATTTACATAGTAATTAGGTAGGGAAATGTACACACACAGACAGACACACAGGCAATTTCACTTTTATAGATATAATAGATTACCCGTGACCTGTTGGGTCAGTATGTTATATTAGCTGTGGAATTAATGTATGAGCGTGACAGTTGTGACGAAAAAAAAGTACATTAAAATGAAAAAAGAATATAGATAGATTTCTATGAGCCGTTCTGTTTATAATTGTTATTTTTGAAAAAAAAACTTACAGCCATTGAATTATAAGTAGTTTGCCATACTTATAAGTAAATGTGCACTGAACAGATACCATAATACTTATTGTTAAATTCAAATTTTTGTATATCTTTTAATTTAAACGTGAAAAATAAAACAATTGGGACGATGGAAACGTACACAGTAAAACAATACGTTTTATTGTCACGTTGATTATTTATTTGTAACGCAAATTTAAAAAACATATTTTCAGGGTGATTTATTTATGTTGGTAGTGTAGAAAAAGATGCATATATGTTTTTTTAAAGAAAGGTGTATTAAAAAATGGAGAATAAATAAATAAAAATAGGAAGGCGGTGGTTAAATCGCTGTTGTAAAATGCTCTTATGGTTGTCAACCGGTTAAAATAGATTTATTTTTAAGAAAATTGCGTTAAAATAACTTGAACGTAATACGGAAATGAACGATGTAAAAAATGCAGAAAGTATTAACAATTGTTTATTTGGATAATTTAAACACGAAAAAACAAACAAACAAACAAACAAACAATTGGGGCGTTGAAAACGTACACAGTAAAACAACACATTTTATTGTCGCATTGATTATTTATTTATATATTCATGCGCAACCGGAAGTCGTAAACCGGACACAACGTCATTTGAGTTTTATAATTATATAGATAGACATATATTACTTTGTATAAGAATAACTCCTAAACTAATGAATGACTAACAATAAATTATCGAATATATTATTTGAAAATACACATCTTTTAGATGTTTATTTATTATTGCTAATCGCCTGAGACTTGATGTGGTGTTCAAACTAATGAGTAAGCATGAAAAACTAGTGTTTGTAGGTATAAAGAACAATTATTTTTTAATTACTTAAAAGCAGTCAACTAGTGTTCATGCAATGTTCACGGCTTCAACTCGTTTAAACACTCTAGATTGTTTAACGTATCTGCCCGAGTTTTGTGGTTTATTAGTTGTTAGTTTCATTCACCCTCCTTTAATTGTTTCTAAAGGCTTAGCAAATGGAGTCAAATGTGGCTCCATGGCTGGGTTCGTACTTCCCGACCGGCAGGAATTGTCATTTCTACTCTGGTGATTGCGTAAGCATGAAACCCAAGTGTCCGCAGGCATAAAGAATAATTATTATTCAATCACACACACACACACACACACACACACACACACACACACACACACATATATATATATATAATTATTACTTAATTATATATATATAGTTAGGAGAGAGAGAGTGAGTGTGCGTGTTTGTGAGAAAGAGAGAGAGTGAGTGTGTGTGTGTGTGTGTGTGTGTGTGTGTGTGTGAGAGAGAGAGAGAGAGAGAGAGAGAGAGACTTCATACATAACCTTTTGGCAATTCGGATGAAAACTAAAGCATTAAGTATTAAATTATTATTTTTCCATCTAATGAAATTTATTTAAAGCATCAAGATTTAAATGACTTTTTCTATATTTTATAATACTCGTTGTTGTACTGATTGAAATTAATGTACTTATAAATGGTATACTTTTATATTCGTTTATCTTCATTTTCTCCTCTGTTGTTCTAATATGGATCATTGTATTTATGGATTTGTTATAAAGTAATTATTTTATAATATTAAAAAAAATATCATTCTATACATAGGATTCATTCAAAAACTAATTACTCGATCATTATGAATTATCCAATATATATCGCAGGCAACGCAGAAGTGGGAAGATTATTTTCTTTTTCTAAAGTTTGCGATTTACGTAGCCTGTCCACAAACTCATCCCCTTAAAAGAAAACTTTTACAATAAGTAAAATAAAAAAAATAAAATAGTAATAGAGAAAAGAATTTCACTACATTAAATTTTAATTTAGATTATGTAATGAAATTTTAACCGGATTGATGCATGCGTATGTATACAATAAGATGTATTTGCGGAGTAAACACGTGAATTAATTTACTACCACTAATTATGAGAAACACGGCGAGTTATGTTGGCACATTGTTGTTTTTAAAAACTTTACTTTTTTGGCAGTATATACCCGAAACCGCACTTTCCATGCTCTTCAAATATAAATTAATGCTATACATATTCTTTTAACTGTCTTGTGATGAATACTTTATATATATATATATATATATATATATATATATATATATATATATATATATATATATATATATATATGTGTGTGTGTGTGTGTGTGTGTGTGTGTGTTATGTGTGTGTGTAAGAAATATACGAAAAATAAAAGATAAGAATTCAAAGTTAAATGATACTTTATTACGTCATCAGATCACCAAGGAAAACTGAAAAAAGAACCTCTTTTTTTACAGCATTGGAGGTGTGTCCCATGCAGATTCGATGGACAAACACCATTATTTTCTGTCTCTATAGCACGGCTACCATGGAGAGACTAAATTCTCAAACTGTCGTTTTTGTCCCAACGATTCTGCTAGCGTCATCTTCTCTCGACTCATATCTCTATTTTTTCTTATTTTGTGTTTTAACCTTAAATGACACCCACCTTCAAATGGTTCTCTTTTGTAGATTTGGTCCATTTCGACCTGCACTCGGTGAGCATGTCAAACCTTATACTTGTCTTACTCAATCGCTCTTGACATAGGGCCTTAATATGTAATAATTTGGCCATCATTGCGACTAACAAAAGAATAGCTTCTTGTCCCAATTGCCCTGTTTTTAAGAAATTTGTCTCACATTAAATACACCGTAACAATTCTAGAATATCACTATTATTTTTCAGTCAATATTTTCATCAATCCGGTCGAAGCTATTGTCGCCTTTGTGCTGCCAACAGACGGTCCTGCAGAGACCACATAGTTCACAGATCGGTCACCACGAGTCGCTGTTATAGACGGGAGAGTTAGTGGTATCCAACTTTTAATATTGTTACCATAGTAACAATTACTGAAGAAATGTCCTTTTTTTTTAGGGGGGGGTATTTTTATATGCATTTTATTATTTTTTTAAGCTTTCTTTCTTTTCATTTTCTCATATTCTGTTTGACATTAAAAGAGTCGCTCGATCAAAAGAAGCAGAAAAATGGCTGCGCACATTACGATGCGTCCTCGCATATCTAAGAGCAGTTCTGTTATCGGTCAGTCAATCCGTTGGCATGTAACGCTTTATATGGCGAATTGATGGACCCATGTTATTTTTAATGCGAAAAAGCATATCTATGAAAGTTTTTATCCGCCAGTTTGTCGGTTGATCCTGTCTAAGTATGTGTATTATATTTCTCTTATTCTGTCTGTCTGTCTGTCCATCCGTTCAACCTTTCTCAGAAACTACTTGACTGATCTGGCTGAAAGTTTGTATGGGCCTTTATTATTATGGATTGCTGTGAAAAAAGTATTACACTGGGCAACTATTGTTTTTTACCTTTTAAATGTTGCCTAGGTTTCTCCAACTTATTTAGAGTACTTTAGCACTGCTGAATCAGGAAATGGCACCCGTTCATCTCCACCAGGTCGGGTTTTTGTGTTAAAAATTGGATTAAAAAATAATATAATAAAGATTTGAAAAAATCAGATCGTGTGACAAAATTTATTACATTTTTTGTGGCATTATCACTTGATTTTTGTCAACTCATATCCTAAATATCTTTTAACAATTTTTTTAACAACAACATATATTGATTACCTGATAGAAACATCGATTACTGTAAACTGAATGGCGAGCATTGATAAAGGTAGGTACACGTAAATTGCATGTTGCTTCACCATTGATCAAACTTCAGAGCTTGAACTTCCGTTTCTTTGAAATTCTGGGATGTTAAATTTCAGGGAAGTTTCTCTTCAGATTCCAGCAGTAGTCAGCCATCTTGACTGCGTCTAAGCAACCCTGATACCCAGTTTCCATCTCTTTCAGGTTCTGATTAAAAGTCTACTCCTGCTTCTCATTCTATGAATTTTGACGCTCATATCGCAGTTCAATTTACTGAACGCACTTAACATGTAGTTTACAAGCATTGCATAGTTTCTGGCCTTTATTACTGCCAAGAAAATTCTTCACTGCCACGCTTCCGGTTCCATTTCGTTCAGTGAGTTCTCAAATTCTGGATCTCTAATGACCTACCGAATCTGAGGACTGTCAAAGATGCCAGCTTTCACCTTTTCCATGGTCAATCCTGAAAAAAAAAAGCCTGGCACAAGTAAGTGAAGCAGTCACCATCCTTGTCCAGATCCTTAGTGAACTGCTTGATTAAGCCGAGCTTCATGTGCAGCGGTTGGAAGAGTCCACCAGAGGATCGTTCATGACGTTTCTTTCTTTGTAAGGCACCAATTCCGCAAAGGCCAGTTCTTTTTTGTGTACGCTGAGCACCAATTTATGAAAGATTTCAAGGTTTTATGACATCAAACTGATCCCTTCTCGACATAATCACCGAGAATATCGGACTTGAATACTTCTTGCAATTAAAATAATTATTTCTAATCAAAATTCATTTTACCCCTTATGTGACTTTTGGATTCAGTGCATCAAATTCGTCCTAAATCAGCTGAAAAAGCGCAGACGACAAATTTGTTGAATAGGGAATCTGTTTGGTGTACAGCTAAAGATAAATAAGGATTAGTCGTCACAAAACCACATTTAATCTAGAAGATTTCTCAGAAACTACTGCGACGACTTGACTGAAATTTTGTATGAACTTTTGTTATAATATGATACAGGGAAATAAGTATTGTCGTGTCCGTTAGATTCACAATCTTTTTACACGGGGTTTATTACATATCAAGGCCTGGAAGCCACTCAAAGATAAGGGTTAATGTGTGTATTGTAGTCATTGGAACAGCTGTGTAATAATCGTGTGTAGTGTAAATTTGATATAATTAGATTATTTACGAGCACTGTCCAATATGAACTTGTAGTCAGTTGAAAAGTAAACCAGCGGAACAGAGTTCCACAAGCAGGCAGTTCTAGGAAAGAAAATTTGTTTATGGAATCCACATTCAGACACCAATAGAGAGTGGAGAAATTTATTGATAGTGATTTTGGCGAGACAAGTGTTTTTAGTGAAAAATTGGAGAGGAGTAAACATAGAACAGAGTTCAGTCGAACACTTTTCATGAAAATAGCGGTAAAGCAGAGACAGGCTCCCAACGTCTCTTCTGTGGTAAAGAATTTGCAGAGAAGAGAAAAGGGTATCATCGCCTACTAGATTACAAAGTCGGTGTTGAACTATGTCAAAACAGGATAGGGTGCTTCAGGCAGCTCCTGCCCAGATGTGGCAACAGTACTCTATCCTAGGATGCACTTTGCTCTTATACAGGTAGAGAATTGCACCAGCAGTTGGGGATTAATTAGAATTAATAGGGTTTAGTTAACAAAATATCACTCTTACTCTAGAAGGTTTCTTGAAAACTACTGGACCGATCTGGTTGAAATTTTTATGGACCATTGATATGATAAATTGTAGTGAAGGAATTACTATAGCATCCGTTAGATGCACAATTAGGCATTAATAGAGATTAGTCCCCACAATACCACATTTACTCTAGAAGTTTTCTTGGAATTTACAGAAATGTGTATGAACCTTTGTTATGAAAAGATGAAGCGAAATGAGTATTGTGGTATCCGTTCAATGCACTGATGAAGATTAGTAGATATGAAAAGGGATCAGTATTTTATGCAGAAATGAGCACAAATTTAATCAGATTCAACCATCAATTTGGAATAAAACACCCACACTAAATCAACCGGCTATTACTTTTGCTCAGTTTGAACGGGTTAAAATGTCCAATCAAATATTATTTATCATGGTCTATTACGCTAAAATGTTTAATATCAGTTTCATTAGTAAACATGCATGTTTCTTATTTTCAATGCATAAATTTCTCTGTTCATCAATCTAACTTTATTTTTAAACAATTTCGTCCGATTGACACATTTAATTATGAAAAAAAAAAAAAAAAAACGGTTTCTTTTACTGATACACATACGTTTGAAATAGCATGGTTTTTGTCTGTCATGCTAAAGTCCCTAATTATATTTTCGTCGGTTTTCATTTTAAAGTTAGAAATAGTTTTTCATGTGACCTGTCTCGTTTAAATTAGAAATAACTTTCTCTTTGGTCTGTCTCGTTTATTTAGGCATAACTTTTACTTGAGTTTGTCTCGTTTGGCTTTAAAAAAGCTCGTTTATGTTATAAATAGCGTTTTCTTCGATATCTTTCACTTAAGTTTAAAAAAGCTTCTTTTTTTTTTATCTGTCTCGTTAATTTAGAAATAGCTTCTTTTTTTTTGTCTGTCTCGCTTAACAAGAATTAGCTTTTTTACGGGGAGGGGCTGTCTTGTTTAAATTAGAAATACATTTTCTGTGGTCTATCTCATTTCCTTTAGAAATAGCTTTTTCTTTCTTCTGTCTAGTCTAAATCTGAAGTAGTTTTTTTTTTTTTTACTTTAGTTTGTCTCATTTACGTAACCTTTGCGTTGGCATCTATGCTTAAGTGAAAATAGCTTTTTCTTTTGTCTGTCTCGCATACCTTTGAAATAAGTTTCTTAGATCTGTCGGTTTTAGCTTGAAATAACTTTTTCTTGGACTGGCTAGTTAATGTTTAAAATAGCTTTTTGGTCAATTTCGCTTAAGTTTGAAATAAATTTTACTTTAGTCTACCTCAATTATTAAGTAAGAAATAATCTTTTTTTGGTCTGTCTTGATTAATTTGGAAATAACGTTCCTTTAGTCCGTCTGACTTGAGTTTGAAATACATTTTTCTCTGATCTGTCACACTTCGAAATAGCCATTTCTGTGGTCTGTCTCACTTGAGTTTGAAACAGCCTTTTATTTGGCCGATCAAGCTTAAATATGTGATAGCGTTTTGTTTTGTATCGCAATTTCAAACGTATTCATGAAACTAACTAAAAAGCTCTGTCCGTCCACCGATCTTATGTTACGCTTTCTTTTAAAATTGAATTATCATCGCGAAACACAGATTCAATCGACGCAAAGAAATCATATTGGTTTTTGTTTAGTTTTTTTTAGTTTTTGTTTTACTTTGATGAGCATTGCACACTTTTTTTCCCTTGTTATAATATTGCAATAGTGAACCAGATCTTTTATATTCGTCTTGTCTTAATGTCGGACTTTTACAAGTCGGACAGACTTTTGTCTGCTGCTCCGTTCGTAAACAATGCTTTGCAATGAAACGATGGATTCTTTTCACGCAGAATGTCCATTCGCACCTGCTGCTGCTGCTGCTGCTATCCCACTGTTTGATTTTCCTTTTATCGAACGCAATTTCACAAGGAATTACAATTGATTCAGCAAATTCATTTGACATTCAATCTCTACTTGCTGTCAATGTTTTATATGTGATCTTGCGTTTAAATATGACACTTTTTTTATTTGACTCAATGGTTCTGTCAATTTTAGCTTCAATCCGTATTTAATAAAATTATGGGGTCCTTCTATATTATAATAACGACGAAATATTGAATTTCAAGTAAAACAAATGGTACCTACGTTATCGTGATGTCGCAAATAGTAACATGTCCAAAAGTTACGGAAAACGATGAGGTAGAAAAATAGTTATTAATGAAAAACTATTTGCGATAAAGTTTAAATGGGGAATAAAATTTGTCTGGCATTTTGATTTACGTTAGTCACGTGACGTAAGCAGCAGAACGTATTTGTCTCCCCTGTTATGTTATCTCTTTTTAGTTAGCGTAATATAGTGATTTCGCTTCCTTTTACACATTTCTTTTTTTAATTAATAATTATTTTTCCACCTTATCGTTTTCCCTAATTTTTGGATATATTGCTATTTTCGACATGACAATTACGTAGGTACCACTTGTTTAACTTGACATCCAATATTTTTTGGTTATCATAATAAAGAACCACTAAATTATGTTCCCAGGCACAGCATAATCACTGTGACACACCAGTTCTACTTAAATCACTGAAGTTAAATGGTGCTGAGGCTAGCCAGTCTCAGAGAAATGACATTTTGGGAAGAATAGACAATGTATGAGCGAGGAAAACGAAATCTCCCGGCAAAAATACTGTTGTGAAGATGTCTTGGGCCCGTATTTCAGTAAAACCTTTCTGTCCACACACACACACACACACACACACACACACACACACACACACACACACATATATATATATATATATATATATATATATATATATATATATATATGCCCGAAAAAAAACAACAACAAATTTCATTATTTCAGGTGTTTTGAATTTCCAATCGCCAATCGGATTATATGCATCGTCCCTCTGGACTTATTTTGGAATATATTTTCTCTAAAGAACTATTTTGCATTTTTGATCAACTTGAGAGGAGTTTCATGCAAGCTGAAATATTATGCGCGGTTTGTTTTTATATATATATTTTTACATATCAAACATTTTTCACTTTTTTTTATTTGGCAATTTATAAGTCCAATAAATTGCGGTTTCACTTAATGCCTTAACTAGCAAATTTTAGCATTGCTACAAATATAATTCACTGATTTATTTATGTCCTCTGATGAGAAGAATTACAAGAATAGCATTCTTTGAAACTCTGCGGAATAAGGACTTTGTAAATTGTTTTTTGGAGTATTCAGTCGAACAATAAATTTTGATTGTAAAGTTCAACTTACAGTTTTAATTTTCTTTCTCTTATAATAAGCTATACTCTCTATGGCGTATTTGGCCTTTTTAAAAATTGGTTGGGATTAAGTTTTCTACATATAAATACTGTTATTTATATTAGTTTGAGGTTTACCATTGCGTATATCAGGTAAAAAGTACATCCCTTTGTTTTCATTAAATATATATATATATATATATATATATATATATGTACATATATATATTTATATATATATGTACATATATATATTTATATATATATGTATATATGTTGAACCAATGAAACAACCGATTCCTGACCAAATTATGCAACTAAACTCTCTAGGCTATTCGTATGTTACTACTTATCGTGTGTCTGTATGTGCGTGTGTGTTTATTTCCGTTTTAGTACTTTTCACCCCAAACAAGGCACACGGCCACTTGGATGTAAGGGGCCACCATATGGGACAAAATTTGCACGGATAATACGTGGGGGGGTACTAAGATTTTAGCAGGATTTACACATTATCGCTTTATTTATTTGCTATTTATCAATTATTTATTGTAATTTATAATGTAATACAGTAAAGTTCTAAAACGGAAATTTAAAAATAAAATCAATTTAAGAAGTTAATGTAGTTTGCTTAAAGTCTGGTCTAGTGTGTATATAAACGAATTATATATAAAAACAATATAATGCAGGGGTGTAACCGATAGCCTCAGTATGCATGTTTGAATGAAAGTCGAACACATCGGACGAAGGGATATTTTCTGAAATATTATACAAACTTTTCATCTTTCTTTATATAAATTTCCTTTCATATTAAATTAATATCATTATGAAATCAAGTCGACCAGAATCCATAGTCAGTCATTTTAATCTTTTCTTAATAGTTAATAAAACTAGTGACTTTAAGAAGAAATTTGGGAGCATGTAAGCAGTTGAAAGTTTTGGGAGCTATTGGTTGTGGACCAGTAAGTGTCTGAAAAGAAAGACACAACTCGGTATTTAGTGAAAACAAGATATCAGGTTGACAAGAAAGTTCCTAGGGTTTTTACTTTTTAAATTCAGATGAACATATATTGGCTCAAACAAAAATTTATTGATTGGAATAAGGACGATAAAAACAACACACTTTTGCCAAGGCAGAACAATTATATTTATGCCAGTACCGTACAAATCTTGCGTTCTCGTGGCGACGAAGTCATTGAGGCGGTTTGGATATCGTTTAGGTTTTGGAAGAATTTCTCAGGCAGAAAGTTGTCGAGATGCTTCAGAAATTGGTAGTCGGTGAGTGAGAGGCCTGGAAATTATAGTGGATGAGGCAGAGTTTCGGGGTCTAATTCGTTCAACTTCTGCAGGGTCTGTTTAGCAACGTGCCATCGAGGAGAATTGGAGCTTTTCTATTGACTAATAACTAGGTGATGTTGTCGAAATGTCTGAAGCATTTCATCCATTTTTTGACAGCACTTCTCCGCCGTAATGGTTTCTCCTGCATTCATAAAAACTGTTAAAGATGAGACCGACCACAGATAACCAAACAGTCAGCATGACCTTCTTTTAGTGTAACTCAGGCTTCGGCTAGTGTCGTGCAGCTTCTTCGGTATCTAACCACTGAGCGTCGCCGACGGTCGTAAAGAACCCACTTTTCATCGCATGTCAAAACCCCGGTCGAGAAACAGGTCGTTCTTGTTGCGTAAAAGAGAGGAAGATGGCACTTCATAACGGCGTTTCTTTTGGTTTCCATTCAATTCTTAAGGCATCCATTTATCAAGTTTTTGTTTTGTCTTTCCAACCACTTTCAATTGGTTGGAGATTGTTGTATACGTTACGTCTAATTCAGAAGCAAGTTCTCGGGAAGTTGTGCGTGGATTGGCTTCGACTAAGGTTTAATTGGTCAGTAACATTCGATAGCCGACCACTACGCCGCTTATCATCTTCAAGACTCTCGTCACCACCACGAAATTTCTTACACTACCGTTGTGCTGTGCTTTTGGTAGTGGTTCCTGGGCCAAAAGCGTTGTTGATATCGTGAGCTGTTTCAGAAACGTTTCGGCCTCGCTTGAATCGAAATAAGAAAATTGTGCGAATTTGCTGTTTTCCCATCTTGTATTCAATGTTACGAGAACAAGAAATAATTGTTTTAAAACGATTGTAATTTATACGAGTTGATAGAGCGAAAAACGCTCTTTAAAATGATATATAAAGTAAAGGTATTAAAATGAAAACATATTTGAAAATACACCATTTGAAATCAAAATTAAAAATTCCGCAAGAACTCTCTTCGTAACCTGGCTTTGATATGTGGCGATTCCTTTGTTAAAAAAGATCCCCTATTTTGATTGTAAACAATTAGTGATTAATGTCATGTTTAAACCTTAAGATAATGTTTTTTTCAAGTTTAAAATACGAGCTGAGAGAAGGAACTGAATTTGAATTGTGTATATTTTTAAGGTTTCAAGTCCGCAGTGATAGGAAAAATAATGTTTGAGGATTGATTATTCGTATTATTTGGATTCTTCAAACAATTCTCAACTTCAGGGTTATTTTCACAAGGTTCCAGCTAATTCTATCTCCGATCTTCTCCGCAAGAACCCGGGTCGTAGTAGATAAAGTACTTGATAACATTCAGTTGTGACACTTTTCTGGACTTTGAAGGTTCAATCTTCAGTGCAGGTGATAATCAAAATACAATTGTAAATTACTTAGGATTTTTTACCCAGTTATGGCTGACGGAACGAGGGCATGCTAGTTCTATTGATAAAATAAATGTTTCTGTTCAAAATTCTATGCAGATTACCAGGTTTGACCGAAAGATTCCCAAGGTACACCTGAAGAAGATCGAATGTTACATCGACCGAAACGTTGTGAAAATAATATTTAAGGTTAGAAATATAGTCCGAGGAATTCAAATAATACAAGAGAAAGTTATGCTTGATTTGAACAGAAATTTACAAAAGTGATTTTCATAATAACTTGTAGTCGTAACTTAAAAGGTTTTCTGAAGATATTAAGCTGGAAAATAAAAATAAGCATGTATACGTATGTATATATATATATTGGACCATCTGATGAATATGATTATTTATCGATAAATACAAGGGCATGCTCGTTTTGAAATAAACCCCAGCTTCTTATTGCGACGCATAATTAAAGTCCAGGTTTTTACACAAAACTAAGATTTTCATTGCTCAACCAAACAGAAAGTATGTAGTTTTGCTAACAAGATCAACATAACTTTTTCTTTTTGTTAGTTTCGTACATTTTTATTCCAATAAATATTTGTCAAAACCTAATTCTGTGTATTCTAAAAAGTTTTTAGTTAGAAGAGATGTTGCGAGTCTGTCTCTGCTTCATCGTTATTTTTATGGCAAGTGCTCGTCTGAGCTCCAATCTACGGACCCCCCTCGCCAAACTCTCACGAGAAACATTCATCAGGCTGAAAAACACTATCAATAATTTCCCCCACTCTTTATCTGTGCCTAAACCTAAATGTAGATTCCATGAACAAAGTTTCTTTCCTAAAACTGCACACCTGTGGAACTGTCTTCCGTTTGCCTGCTTTCCAGCTGACTACAATATGGTTGTTTTCCGGTCCAACGTAAACAAGTTCTTGATGAGCTGTTCAACTTAAGTAAACAAATTTACTGAATTTCCATTACTAACGATTACCATTTTGTCCGATTGACTACTGTACACTCTTTAACCCTTATACTCGAGTGGCCTCTGGGCATTGATAAGTGGTGAGGCCTATGTAAAAAGAAAAAACGCATGCGGATCTCGCGACATCGAAAAGTACGTTTAGTACAGAGTGGCTTCCACATCAAACTTATTGCCGAGTCACGAAGAATACGACCCCGACACAGTGAGCCACAATCGTATTAAAATAGGCAATCCTTTAACCATACGTTAATTTATTTGATGAGCATGTACAGACGCCATTTCACGAAGGCATAAAAACAAATCTGGTTAGTAGAACTCTGAGACTACCAGTTGTGTTTCTATCAGATTGTGCAGTCATAGGAGGTCCACCCTCCTAAACTTTACCTTCTCTTCTCTTTGAGAAGGGATTAGTTCATCACTAACCGCATGATGCGACTCTACCAAAGAATCTCAACGGCGTTGCTCAGGCATGTTTTTTCTGGCATAAGAATACATATTTCCTTTGCGCTCGCCAACAATCCTCACCTTCTGACATTGTGTCACAGCCTTCGTCGTGGTGGCAATGGGTAAATACTAGGCGTGACTATAATTTAACGCTTCAGTTGGATTCGTTATTTTGACGAAAAATTGACTGCGCAAATACGTTTCAAGGGTTGCTATCTTAGAGTCTAACACAGTCAATATCTGCAACAGAGAAATGAACTTTCAAGTCATGAATATATAAGTTCAGTCATAATAACAATGCAATTTGTAATCCATCTGATCAATTCAGGTGGAATAAAAAATAGGGGCATTACTTTTAGAACGTCCTTTGTACAGCTGCATATATGTATATACATATATATATATGCATGTATATATATATATATATATATATATATATATAAAACCATACATATATATATACATATACATAAATCCATACTTATATATACATCTGTATAAATCTATACATATATACAAATACATAAATATACATATATACATACATATATATGAACATATATATGAATACATACATATATGCATATATTTGCATACATATATATATATATATTTATATATATATATATATGCATAATTTATATACATACGTACACATGCATGTGGTCGAGTAGGAGAACTGCCGACTGTCAACACGACGGTTCTAGGTTCAATCCTTGGCTTGGGAGAGATGCTAGTCTAGCGGCACTGATGAGTTGTGATACAACGAAACAGGACTGTATGTCAATGACTACAAATATATTTTAAGCCCTCCCCCTCTTTGGGTAGAGCACTGTCGTAAATAATCTCACCCGCTACTTAATAGGCTGAAAAATGCGAAGCTCATTGTTTGTTTGTTTACAAACAGGCGGTTTGAGCACTGTATAAGTGGTGTCGGATGTCTATTTAAATAGACATTCCGACGAGTTATTTGCGGGCGTCGCTTCTGTGGTCGAGTGGGAGAACTGCCGACTGTCAACAGGAACTAGGTTCAATCCTTGGCTTTGGAGAGATGCTAGTCTAGCGGCACTGATGAGTTGTGAAACAGGACTATATATATATATATATATATATATATATATATATATATATATATATATATATATATATATATATATCTATGTACGGTGTATCACAAAAGTGAGTAAACCCCTCACATTTTTTCAAATATTTAAGTATATCTCTTCATGGGACAAATCTGAAACAATGATTTTTTGACACAATGAAAAGTAGTTTGTCTGCAAGAGATATAACAGAGTTTATTTATTTTCCCTTCAAAATAACGCAAAATATAACCATTAAAAGCTAAATCCCTGGCAATAAAAGCGAGTACCCCCTTACGAAAAATTGTCAATATTAATATACAACACATCAAATCTCAATATTTTGTTTGGCCACCATCATTATATTAAACTGCCTTTACTTTCCTGGGCATGGAGTTTACCAGAGCTTCACATGCAGCCATGGAATGTTTTCCACTCTTCAATTATGACATTGTAGAGCTGGTGGATATTTGAGATTTTGCGCAAATCCACCTTCTGCTTGATGATGCTCGAAAGATGTTCTATTGGGTTCAAGCCTGAAGAATGCTTGGTCAGTTCATCACTTTTACCCCCAGCCTCTCCAGTAAAGCAATGGTTGTCTTGGATGTGTGTTTTGGGTCATTGTCATGTTCGAACACTGCTCTGCGACTCAGTTTCTGGAGAGAGGGATCATGCTCTGCTGCAGTATTTGACAGTACATGTTAGAGTCCATGTTTCCCTCAATGAAATGTAACTCTCCAATACCTGCATCACTCATGCGGCCCCAGACCATGACATTCCCGTCACCGTGTTTGACTGTAGGCATGGTACACTTATATGCTGCAGACAGACTACTTTTCATAGTGTCAAAAAATTATTTTTTAAGTGTTGTCCCATGAAGAGATATACTTTAAATATTTGAACAACTGTGGGGAGTGTACTCACTTTTGTGATGTACTGTATATATATAAATATATATATATATATATATATATATATATATATATATATATATATATATATATATATGATGATTGTTGCATCTTTTCAGATGATCGCCGTCATATTGAGTTCTTCTCATGTCGTATATGTACATATACATACATATATATATATATATATACTTACAACGTCGGCGAATGTTAGGACAATAGTAATAAACAAAGCCACTTACATCGTTTTTGTACTTGACACTCACTATGCAATTAAATTGGTGCCAATGTCAGCGATTTATCCGAAATGTTCTTCACCTGAACAAACAGGATTATAACAAACATCGAATCCTTATTGCTGTGTATGGCTTTTTATTTAACCTAGTATATGATCATTATACTGAGCCGGGACGGGAAAACGTGCTAATGGCATTTATCATTGCGAGCCGGCTTGGTGGATCAAGCATATGAGTGTCATCGTATTATTGAGAGTTGGTGATTATGGACGAAAAGAAGAAAGTTTTAGAATAAAATGTCTTGTCGTTTTCAAATTGAAAATTCCGTTCCGTTCAAGACATGTTTACATTTCTAAAAAATATGATCATTCTTAAAATTTTAAAAAGAAGTCCTGCCGTCTGCATTTTATGAGTAATAAATATGAAAGCCGCATAAATTATTTTTAATTTCTATTAAAAGGGGACACTGTTTATCAAGGCCCAAAACAACCCGAGGATAAAGGTTAATTAGTGTCGCGAAGACTGTGAGACACCATTTTCATGATCAGTAGTGGCGGAACTTAAGCCGAGTTTGTTTATTTAAGAAAACAATCCCTAATTCATAATATTATTCATATTTACGTAAGAATTTAAACCGACAATGTTATGGTCGACTGGGAAGCAGCCCCGCGGTATTGTGTTCCACAAAGGGACAGTTCAAGGAAAGAAATTTTTCTCATCGAAAATCCATTTACTTTTATTTATACAGATAGAGAGTAAGAGAAATCATCGACAATTATTTAAACCAGATGAGTATTTTTTGCGAATGCTTTGCAAAGGAGGGGGTCATAGATTTAAGCTGTCAGCCACATGTCATAGAAAATGCGGATATAGACGAGACAGACTCATAATTCCCCCACTAGGTTTTGAAGACGGTTTTCTACCTTGCAAAGTCAGGCAAGAGTACTCTAATTTTCCTTGATTCGTATTTACTTAATATAATCCATGTGTTCTTAGTATCTAAAACTGACCTTTTTCAATTACGTCATTGTCCAAAATCAACCCATGTTTTATTATTGTTTATTTATCATTTCCCCTAAATTTTTAACTTATCTTTATTTAACCTTCTATTATTTGTTTCAGATATTAAATTTTCTCTTCTCTATTATTGCTACAGACATTCCATAATCTGTCAAATATTTCATTTGTATCTATTTGGCTAAGCTATGCAAACTGCAAAGACAGATTTAATGCCTACCTCCACTCATAAGAAAATATTCATTAATACATTTACGAGGGGCGTGCAATAAGTAATGCCTCTGACCCACTACGAGTTTCTAGCTGAAATTTTGCATGTGCAATGATTTATATCTCTACGAATTATGTGGCAAATTATAGCTCTGAACTAATTGTAGTTTCTGTTTTACAGGCGTTTGAACTGAGTCAGGTGTGAAATGGAGCATGTTGAATGTCGAGCAGTGATCCGGTTTTTGTATTTGAAAGGACACACACCACAGGATACTTTTGATGAAATGAAAGAAACTTATGGTGATAATACCCCCATCATATGACCTTGTAAAACGCTGGCATCGTGAATTCAAACATGGAAACAGCTCCCAGACCTGGTCGCCCAGGCATCTGTCCGTCAAGTTGAGGCTGCCATTTAGGAAGATCGGCGCATTACTATTCGACAAATAGTCCAAGATGTCAAGATTAGTACAGGGTCTTCAGAAACTATCATTCATGACCATTTGTATATGCATAAGGTGTCTGCCAAAAGGATTCCCAGGTTACTCACACCATTCCAGAAGCAAGAACGCGTCGAGTGCTCAAGGATGAATTTGGAGATGTGCCAAGGAGATGAGTCAAAGTTTTTCAAAAGACTGATTACACAGGATGAAACCTGGATCCATCACTATGATCGAGAGACTAAAACCCAGTCAATGCAATGGAAGCACTTGGACTCACCACCTCCAAAGAAGGCAAGGGTGCAGCCCTCCACTGGCAAGTTCATGCTCACAGTCTTCTGGGACCAGGACGGAGTAGTGATGACAGATTTCCTGACAAAGGATACCACAATTATAGGAGCCTATTATGTTTCACTTTTGAGGAAATTAAGGGAAGCTATCAAAATCAAGAGGCGGGGCAAGATCAGCAAAGGTACCCTCCTCCTGCAGGACAACGCTCCGGTCCACAACTCGCATGTCGCCAAATCAGAAGCACTGGTATGTTGTTATGAAATCCTTCCCCATCCTCCCTACTTTCCTGACCTTGCGCCCTCTGACTTTCACCTCTTCCCAGCCATGACGTTGTTTTTGAAAGGAAAGCGTTTCCTAGATGATGCAGCCTTGATTTCTGAATTCACGTCGTGGTTGGTGGTCCAATCTTGGGTGTTCCACAAAAACGGTCCCCAGAGCCGCATCAAACGATAGGAGAAATGCATAACTCTGGGTGGTTCCTATGTAAAGAAAGACTAATAACTGTGCCAAGTTTCCTTGCTCTAATGCATTACTTATTGCATGCCCCTCGTAAGTCGGTTAATTTGCTATGTTTTTATATACATACCGTCTGAGTTCAGATTATAGCGCATAACGTTGGAGAGTTTATGGTACCCGAATTATTGTTTTTTCTTTTAATTTTTGAAATCACGACTATATATTGAGTACAATATAATAATCGATATAGAATTGGCACTACAATAAAAAAAATCAAATCTGCATAAATTAAAATAACATATTTAAGCAATTTTTACGATCGAGTAATACTGGGCTGTTCTATATTACATATATATATATATATATATATATATATATATATATATATATATATATATATATATATATATAGTCATCCACATACATATGTAATATATATAGGTTTTGTTTTCCTTTTGAAACTGATTTTTAATTCAAAATTATGAATCGTTTTTACTCAATATATATATATATATATATATATGTATATATATATATATATGTATGTATATATATATATATATATATATATATATATATATATTTATATAAATGGACCTTGTTCGTGTATGCACGAAATGGTTTCTACATAACTACTCTGTTAATTTTTCGTCTACTTTTGAAACTTTATGTATAGGTAATTCGGATCTGTGAAACAAAAAAAGCTACTAAAGGATCAACATATAAAAATTGGAACTTGGCAGGAATAGGTCGAACTAATATGTATTCTTTACGCATGCGTACATGTATATTTATACATTTATTCGGTTTCTTTGTAAAACTGAACCTCCATGATTATAGCTTTTACACCAACAACATCGAGAGCAGCAAGGCTCAATGTTATAATTCCACCAATGAATGATCGCACATGTTATGTTCTTAACCATCAGCGATCAAAAAAACTAATAAAATCTTTTCATCCGTGCAAAGGTTGTTTACGTGCTAATCTTTAATTCTCTCCATTCTCTTTTCTTTCATGCTCGCTACATTTCACATGTGGCTGAGATTGTCTAGGCTTGTCGATAGTCTCGTCTTTTTGACTTGGGCGAAATAAGCTTACCATTCACGAATGACACAAGGAGACAAATTCTATTGGATAGAAATTTACTTATGGAGGTCAATGCATATAATCATTAATTACTTCTTAAGTTACTAAATTACTTTTAAGATATGGACGACACACGGACAGAGTCTCGGGGTAACATTCAGCTTAGATCATTTCTACATTCTTAGAATGTATCTTATCCGAATCACTTGCTGAGAAAGACGGATTTCAAAAAATAAACTTTGGTTCTCTTGCTCGAAAACGTGACTCATGTCATATCCTCATATCATGCAATATTTGTTTTCCCAGCACGTTTAGTCTCTGTCTTCCATCTCAAATTATGATAACCGTCTGTGTGTACTATTCCGTTTGCAGCTAGATTACCCTATATATTAATTTGACCATTATTAAAATTCAAAGTAGCCAACTTAATCACTACTCACGTTGGATCTTTCATATGTAACATTAGCAATTGTAACGGACAGACTCTCGAGGTAACGTTCAACTTAGATAATTTCTATAGTCTTGAAACTTGTTTTGTTCGAATCGCTTCCTGGGAAATATAAAGTTTTAAACCTCTGTTTCACTCGTTCTAAATAGTAACCTCATATCATAGCCTCTATCGTTCGACTATATGTTTTGTCTAGCGCGTTTGACTCGTTGCCCCCCCCCCCCGCTTCAGATCATGCTATTCGATTGTAACACAATGCGCAACATCTATTTTCAGGGAGGAGGTCGCATGTTATTTTATTTTATTTTTTGTTTACACAGTGATCACCACTTATCAAGGCCCGGGAGCCACTCAGGGATAAGGGTTATTGCAAGTACATTACGTTAGTGTGGAGATTTGATGAAATGTTTACTTAAGGGGGCGGTTCATTAGGAATTTGTTAACATTGGACTTGAACACACCCAAGTTGTAGTCCGGTGGGAAGCAGGCAGACGGAACAGAGTTCCACATGCGTGCAGTTCTAAGAAAGAAGATTTGTTCATGGAATCCACGTTTTGATTTAGGCACAGATAAAGAGTGGGGGAAAATTTTCACAGTGGATTCGGCTAGACGGGTGTTTTTCGTGAAAGGTTGGCGAGAGGGAACCAGAGATTGGAGTTCAGACGAGCACCTGCCATGGAAATAACGACTCCCCTTTTGTTTGTTTTGTTTTGTTTTGTTCTTCTTTAGAAATAAATCAAAACGATTATCAAAACACTGTTTTATCTTTACGATCTATGCCCTATCTATTAATAAACACCTGTCTAATGTTTTTTTTTAATCGGTTGAGCGGTGACAATAAAGCGAACCAACGGGGTTTGTGGCTTTTTGATTTAATTGCATGCGATTGTATGCTTAACACGAGTGACGATGTTTCTTAATAACATTATGTAAGCATTCAAATTTCTGCTGGTAGTTCCCGTCGTTTTACGAGAATTTTCGTGTGAAAGTTGGTTCCAGCATTCTTTATCAAACAATTCATTTTTTTTAAAGCAAGCATCCCTATTTTACCACTTAACATACCAATTAAGAGGGTTACTTTCAGGTATAGCATCTTCATACATAGAACATATGTCGCAAACAGGTTTTGCGGCCTTTAAGACTTGATTAAACGCAAACAAAAGGGGCGTCGGAAATGATGGGTTTTTTTCAGCTGATATTCAATTTTAATAACCTGAGAATAAACAGCATTTTTTTTTCAATTAACTCCTTTTAAAAAGCGATTTATTTTCAGATAAAAGGGTTGTTTTTTTCCTAAAAAAATAAGTATAAACTATTAGACTTCATTTAATGTTTACAATGTATATTCCAAATTTCATAAAACTGCACAGTAGTTTATAATATGCTAGTAGTTCAGTCCGGCTTTGTTTTAGCCCTATGTACTGTTCCTAACTTTGTATGCATATGTATATATTAAAAATGTGCATATATACGATAATGCCTTTCTATATAATAGGCTTCCTTAATTACCATAGAGTAAAGTTGGTAAGGACCGCAGAGGTTAATTTTTTAAACTTTGACCCCAATGTTGACCCCTTCTTGTTTTGGGCTCAAATCAAGTTAAAATGTTTGATCCACATCCAAGTAACCTACATCTAAAATTTCAAGTGGTTAGACCCAAAATTGGCGGAGGAATTTGGTAGAATCTGCAAAGGTTAACTCTTTCAACTTTGAACTTTTGGCAGCGAAACATTCGCCCAAAAACTGAATTAAAAGCTTGCTTCATGTCTGAATATCCTTTATGTTTAATTTCAAATGTTTAGACCAAAAATTAGCTTAATAGTTTGCTAGAGACTGCAAATGTAAAATCGCTTGAACTTTGATCCCTTGGCAACCAAATATTCGGCCAAAAAACGAGTAAAAAGCTTGCGCTATGTCTGAATACACTTTATGTAAAATTTCAAATATTTAGACCAAAAATTGGTTGAGTAATTTGATAGAGAACGCAGAGGTCAATTTTTTAAAAATTTGACCCCAATTTTGACCTTTTAACATTTATTGTTTTGGGCTCAAATAAAATTATAAAGTTTGATCCATGTCCAAAGAACCTATATCTAAAATTTCAAGTATTTAGACCCACGATTGGCGGAGGAGTTTGGTAGAGTTCTCAAAGGTCAAATCGTTGAAATTTGACCCCTTAACAGCGATATTTTGGCCGCATATCGATCAAAATGATTTTCCCAAATCTCATCACTCCTTATGTCAAATCTCGAGCCTGTAGACCGAAAATTGACAGTTATTGTGTAGGGAAATATACACAGACAGACACACAGACAGACATTTTTACTTTTATAGATATATATTTACTTTTTATTTTTACAATCGAAGATAACATTCGCCCCTTTAATGTATTATTAACTTGTGTACCCGGCGTTGCCCTGCCGTTTGGAGGTGTATGTTGAGCAAAAAAAAATAAAGTGGTAGTAGGCAGACAGGCTCATACATACGTATATGAGGATTGATGATTGCAACGTTGTCAGACGAGTGCCACTCCCTCAGACACTTAAAGTCTATGAGCCCAAAAATGACTTCCATCGCCGCAGGACCATTTTTATAGACAAATTCCTGAGGGAGTATCTATACACAGATGATGTTACAGAGTATTAGCTTTGTACGATAGCTAAGTCGCTCTCTCGGTTCAAAATGTTGAGATCCAGCAACAAGCAAGAGCAAGATAGCCAGCAACAAGTTAAACTGCAGCCCAGCTTAATGCGGGTACTGGTCCCCCGCTTTATGGCTTTTTAAATCAGAGATGTGCTTCTCCTAGAAAGGTTGCCTTCACCACGGCTTACATGAGCCCTCTCCACCCCAACACACACATACATACACGCAAACATACACGGTGCTGGTTGGCCGTTGACCCTGAAAAAGGGTCCATTCGTCTTTTGGAAGGTCTTGTTTTTAATCCTTTAGGGAGACTAGCCACCCTCCTCACTAAACAAGTCTGGTGGAGGAACCAGTTTAGTCGCCGGTGATCCGACCATGAGGCAGGTAGTACTGGGTTACATACATACATACATACATACATACATTTAAACAGACAGGTTAGATTCATATTACAGATGTTTCGCTTAATATAGAAATACCATACATCTTAATATATTCATTTGGAGTTTCAGTATGTAAAATCTCAAATAAAAAGAAACGTATAAAACGCAGTTTTATAAAAAATAAATACACTTATTTATTTGTTTCATTCACAGACATAATACAGCATAATTATTCTCTTCCAAGACACACTGCTTGAAATGATGCAACGCCTCGAATGGGTTAGAGACTCATCATCGAGCTATCTATTTATAATAATACGAATTCAAATTTTCCTGTATATTATTATTATTATTTGAAATGCAAAACACATTTTTATCATTAATAAATACGATTTAAATTTAAATTTAAATTTTTACAGAAACAGGAATATATAGAGATGAGTTCCTAGTATTGAGGAAATGAGAGATGCAAAGTAATTCCCCATTTTAACCACTTATCTACAGCAGGTGAACAGACTCTCCAACACACACACACACACACACACACACACACACACACACACACACACACACACACACACACACACACACACACATATATATATATATATATAATATAATTATCCACTGACATGTTTCGTCGTCTACGACTCATCAGAGTGCCTGAATCTAGTTAGACTCAACATCGGTTACGTAGGAATGGGATCTAAATTTAAATCATCCACTCTGATAAAACCCGTGTCAGTGGATAATTGTATTTGAAAAGTAATACATATGCCGCTCCCCATTTGGAGGTACCAAATTAGTCAAAGGGAAAATTATTCCCAACTCGCATTTAGCTAAGAAGGCACTTTCGTATAAATAAATGAATTAATTCTAAAAGAACCGTAAAACAAAAACAAATAACACACACACCCAACACACACACACACACACACACACACACACACACACACACACACACACACACACACACACATAATTTGTTTATTTTCGCGTAATATCTTTTAGATATGTGCGTGCGTATACACACGAATATATATATATATATATATATATATATATATATATATACTAGCATATCAGCCGGCTTTGATCGTCCCTATGTACTGTTCATAACTTGCCCTATGAATGAATACCCTTTATGTAAAATTTCAAATGTTTAGACCAGAAATTGTCTGAGTAATTTGGTAGAGACCACAGAAGTAATATTTTAAAACTTTAACCCCCAAATTTGACACCTTAACTTTTATTGTTTTGGTCTCAAATCAAAATAAAAAGTTTGACGCATGTCCAAGTTACCTACATCTAAAAGTTCAAGTATTTAGCCCCAAAATTCACGGAGGAGTTTGGTAGAATCTGCAAGGATCAACTCTTTCAACTTTAACCCCTTAGCAGCGAAATTTTCGCCCCAAACTGATAAAATGCTTGCCATATGTCTGAATACATGTTATGTAAAATTTCAAATGTTTAGACCAAAAATTGGCTGAGTAGTTTGCTAGAGGCCGAGAAGGTCAAATCTTTTGAACTTTGACCCCTTGACAGCTCAAATAGAGAGATTCTCTTTGACCTGTGTGAATGCTCCTTGTTAACCAATAATAATAATAATAATAATAATAATAATAATAATAATAATAATAATAATAATAATAATTAATAAATAAATAAATTAATTAATTACTATTCCCCCCCCACCACAAAAAAAAACGTACGACCATCGTTTGCGGTACCTAACAGATATAAACAGAGGCTGAAGAGAATCCAATATTTTCTGACCATAAACTGGTTCCCTAAAATCGGATTTGAAACTGAGACTACTGATGTTCTTCTGACCTTCTGTAATATATATATATATATATATATATATTGTAATATAATAATTTTCCAAGTTCTAAATATCAAGTTTTCTCAATTGGTCATTTATTACTTTTCAAAAGGTGGCCGTTACAATATTGTTTTGTATTGCGACTCACAAATCTCCAAATGTATGCTATTGTTCGATATTTAGTCACGTACTCATTAGATGTTTACCTTAAAAAATGTATTAGTGATTTAGCACTTATCAAGGCTTACTGGCCACTCGAAAATTAATGTGTGTTAATTGGATGATGGAAAGCCACGAGAGGATTGGAAACGATGGTCAAAAAGATAGGATTAGATTATTAAAAAAAAACAACTTGATAAGTATTTGTTAACAGTTGACTTGAAGATTACTATGTTCTGGTCAGCAGGGAAACAGTTCTATGGTTTTGTCTTCTACAAATAAGAAGTTTTTAAAAATAAGCCCTGCTTATGAAACTTCCGTTTGGTTTTTGGTACATAGAGAAAGAATAGTTTTTTTTTGTTTTGCAACGGTGGTGTGGAAAACAACTAATTGCTACGAAGTTTTTATAGAAGAGGAGGCAGAGATTGTAACTCTGTCCGGTACCAATTATAGATACAACAATAAAGTAGAGAAAGACTAGTAACGTCTCTTCTGCCAGACAAAAGGTGAGCAAAGAGATAACCACTACTTGTTCGCAACGTTGTCCCGACACTATTCATTCCACTGATCTTGCAACAATTCATTCCAATAATTTCTCATCTGCAAATCAGTTCCTGGCTTCTTAGCCTAAGTCCGAAAGTGACCCTATACAACCTCAGCGCAAAACCATTTAATTTATATTTATATATTACTCAATAGTTCACCTTTCAAATAATATAATTTGCCTTGTGAGATTGAGTATTACAGTCATACATTTCAAACATTTATGAAAGGTGAACACTATTCTTAGCATCATTTTTATTCTTTTACAAAATAAGATTATCGGAGAGACAAAAAAAAAACGCGAGTAGTTAATGTTTATTGTAAGTAGAGAGTGCAAAAGAAATCAGTTTATTGCTTAAGTCACGAACAGCGTGATTCAACCGTACGTTTATATGGCGTTTATCTATTGAGATTCTTGCATTCTTTCCTTTTTTTTTTCTTTTCGTAATACTAAAAATTTTCTTGCAGATCGTATTCCACGTTCATTGGCTTCCTTATCAATGACGTCAATACGAGTGCCGGCATTTGTTTCTTTTTAAGGAATGGCAATTCGTTGCCAGTCGAAGAACGAATGTGTTGATTCCAAAATGGTGTCTGATAAAAATAAACTTAGCATGAAGAGTTAAAATCTTCTACTAGCATATTTTTCCTTTGCAATTATATACATATAGCGATTTATTGGCTTTGTCATTCTGCACTCTATAATAAATATCAACGTGTACGTACGTTGTGTCTATATATTAATACCGGATAACTTTGAATGTACGTACGTGAGTCACGGTTCCTAGATTATAAATTATTCGATCCAGAGATCATATTTATTAAAAAGGAGGATAGAAGGTGATAACACACCACGACATTAAATTAATAATATATAGATACGCTAATATTCGTAGTTTTTAATAAATAGGATCTCTCGATCACCGAAGAGGCAATGTAAAAAAAAAAAAAAAACTTAAATGAAAATAAATGATGTTGCTTTTGGTTCGTACATGAAACTGAAATATACTTTCTTCTGGCAAGGATCCAAGGTAGTAACTGTGCTATTTTAAGATTGTATAATTATATTGTTGGGTTTCCCTTCGCGCCGTGCATCCATACAATGGAAATGTGTCACAAACTTCTATAAGGATATAAGAGATAAACCGTAATCATCAGATATGTTCTGACACTACGTTAACCAGATTACTTAAATAAAGACTTTAAAAGTTTTAAAAAAAGAGCTACAATAACATCGTGGAGGCTAAATTCAGGCTGAACATCCACAGAATACCTAGCAGCAATATATTACATATGAAAGATGCCGCTCTGGAATTTCAACAGGTCCAGCTAATATTAATAAATATAGGAATTGTAGATAATAGAAATACAGTTGAATTACCGAAAAATAGCTGCTGAGGCAGAGGATGTCCTTCCAACTTCTAAGGCGAGGTGGAGGATTATTACGCCGAATTTATACCAATAGAGGAAGGTATTCAATACTTATAAACAAAAAGCCTTCCTCACTACTGGCAAGCAGTGTCGTCAACTAAATCTAAGACGAAGATCGTAAAAGATGTATTTTATTTTTTTTTCGCAACCTCGATCTTCAGTTAGCTGCACTCAGAGTTATCCTCTGATTTTTCGACGGTACTTCCATCCCCTCACACAAGTAAAACACGAGTAAAATATCTGCTATTTAATAGCCCCGGCTAAAACATTTCAAATAGTGAGTAGCAAACGAGAAAGCAAGAGAAAGTCAGAGAGATGCTTTAAATCTACTTAACCTTCAGAAATGAATTCGGAAAATAGCTTTCATTCTATAATAAAAAGCTAACGATTAGTGTTTTTCTTCGAATTATCAGAAATATTTTATATACGAATGATTAAATTACTGATGCAATTGTATGATTTTATAGGAACGACTTAGTAATATATCTTTACATACAAAAACACTTATATTTAAGGTACACTCTCTCGTCTTTCTTCATATAAGGAACATACAGAAGAGGATATACATTCTCATTTAGTGTGTATATATATATATATATATATATGCATATATATATATATGCATATATATATATGCATATGCATATATATATATATTTACACACATATATATGCATATATATATATATTTACACACATATATATATATTTACACATATATATATATATATATATTTACACACACATATATATATATTTACACACATATATATATGCATATATATTTACACACATATATATATATTTACACACATATATATATATTTACACACATATATATGCATATATATATTTTTACACATATATATATATTTACACATATACATATACACATATATATATTTACACACACACACACACACACACACACACACACACATATATATATATATTATAAATGTTTATTTTTGAAATATTGTTAATTTAAATGTATATCGTTTTCATTTAACGGGTTGAGACTGTTATGATAAAAACTGAATCACCGTTAATTTCGAGTAAAGCTCAATGTATCTATTTTATAGGTGCAGAGCATATATAGTATAAAACTTTGTTGAAATTCAAATTTGCCATCCCATTTACGAAACGGCTGTAATGAAGAGATCCAAGATGAAATAAACAAAAGTTATAAAAAAAGAAAAAATGTAAGTCTGTGAATTTCAACAAAATATTGTACTATATATATATATATATATATATATATATATATATACTAGCATGGGTGCCCGGCGTTGCCCGGGTGTTTGGAGGTGTGTGTTGACCAAAAAAAAAAGTGGTAGTAGGAAGGCAGGCTCGAACCGGTACCGCGAAGGAGGAAAAAAACGAGAAAAACCTGACGTTTTTGCTGTTACGACCACTGCCAAACCGGAAGTGACGTAGTTTAAATTAAGGCTAGAAAATCGAAAAGAGGGGGTGACTTTCGAAAATATCGGCGAAAAAAGCGATCCCTCCCTGTAGAAAGTACCCAGTTGAGGGTGAAGAAATTAATTTTTTTTTGCCAATTTTTCGGTATTTGTCATCTGTATGGTCGAGCTTCAAAACGATACTGATCTTGTGAAAATCCGTCGCCTTTGTCGAAAGTTTTAGGCAGACATGCCAACATAAATACATACTTATATGTATAGGTAGCTCAAATTTACGACCCAAACTGATTAAAAAGCTTGTCATATCTTTATGTAAAATTTCAAATGTTTAGACCAGAAAGTGTCTGAGTAATTTGGTAGAGATGGCAGTGGTCAAATTTATACATATATATATATATATATATATATATATATATATATATATATATATATAGTGTGGGTGTGTGTGTGTGTGTGTGGAGAGAGAGAGAGAGAGAGCAAGAGAAAGAGAAATAAAGAAGTACGGACGAAAACAGGTAGTAAATATAAGAAAATCTACTATTCTTTACTCTACATTTTTAAGAGAAAAAAGGATTTTTTAAAAAATCTTTCTGAATGTACGAGATGAGGATCGATAATTCGTATTATTGTATTATTCACACTATTGTTCGCATATTGCGTGTTATTTTTTAGATGTTTCGGACAATGTAATCTCCGACCCTCTTCAGGCGTATCTTGTCGAATTTGAGAAAATTTCTGTCTAACTCAGAAATCCACACCGACTTCCAAACGGTGCTTTTCATTTAATCGATGGAAATAGCATGTTCTCCTGTTAGCCACGACCAGGTAGAAGTCCTACATAGTTTACAATTATATTTTATGTAGTACCCTCGTTGATGATTGAACATTCAAAACCAGAATAATGCACTTTACAACTCAATATTAGCAAAGACTCTATCTACAACACAATGGGTCTTCACAATATAACTGAGAAGGTAATCTATGAACTGGAATAATTATTTGAAATTTGGTTGAAAAATGAGTGAGCGGTGAAGCTTTAAAACAGTTCTAAATGACTAAAACTGCCACTTAACAATATATTCAAACGCTACTGTGTTTGCATGATTTCTATTTGTCTGTCCATTTATTTTTTCTCCAAAACTACTGAGCCGATCTGGCTGAAATTTTGTATGACCATTTGTTATGATAATGTACAGCAAAGTATGTATTATAGTATCCGTTCGATGCACAGTTGGGGATTAGTAGTGATTAATATGTATTAGCTACAACAAGACTACATTTACTCGAGAAGTTTTCTCGGAAACTACTGCGCCGATATTTCTAAAATTTGTATGGATCTTTGTTATGAAAAGGTGCATTGAATGAAGCATTATTTTATCCGTAGTTGTCATTGACAATTATAAACCGTTTATTTAATAACGGAATATTAATTAAGGAGATATTTTTGTAAAATGTAAACAAAAATCATGTGTTATCCATATTTAAATATTTTTTCAATCTCAATGGCTGAGCGATTCTGCTAATTTTGATTTATTGAATATCCGTTTCTGAGATACCCTAATGACAAGAATGTATGCAAATGGCGGACAAATAACACTACATAACTGGAGGCGACGGAAAGGGAATATATTGAGCATAATCTACATCCTTAAATAGGTTGAAACTTCATATGGTTGTCCAAAAATGTTATATTAATTAGATCAATTTTAAATGGGCACAAAGACACTGATTAGCGAATTTGAGAGATCGACTTACGTTACCTGTACTGTACCCTCCATACTTCGACAATTCTCGTTGACGCCAATCATTGCCGAAAGCGTACCATGAATATACACCGTTATAATTTTATATATAAGTATCTGCCGCACCTGTTTTAAGCATAGAGGTAATATAAAACACTTTATTCTACTTTTACTCTGGGTGGATTTCCTGTTTCCAGTCCCGTAAATAATAAACCGCTAACTCGTCTGCATTAACATGTGTGTTCAGTAAAAACCAACGCTGTATATTAACACACTCTCACATGCACACTCTCTCCCCCTCACACACGTGTACACGCGCATATATCTGCATATATGTATTACTTATAATGCCAGTGTCAGTTTTTAACAACAATTTCCCATGAATAATTAACTAGTATAATGTTAAGAATTTTCTGACCCCCCCCCTCCCCACACACCTCGAAAAATATCTTTGTTCGAACAAGTAAAGAAACAGTTATTAAAATGATGCTCTTTGCTGGGGAATGAAGATATGGTAGGTGGAATCTGTTTTTCTATTCTCTCTCTCTCTCTTCTCTCTCTCTCTCGTTCTCTCTCTCCCTCTCTCTCTCTTTCTCTCTCTCTCTCTCTCTCTCTCTATATATATATATATATATATATATTATAAAAATATGGCGCTATAAAATAATGTCGCCTTGTGGGCTACGAATTCAATCGTGTTTTTCTTTCAGAAGGGCGCCTATATACTCTATAACAATAACAGTTTTTTTTATTCTTATGAATAAAAGATTTCCATTTCCTTTTTACAGCAATTTCTTTTCAAAATATCCTTTATTTTTTCCAAAACACACTCTCTCGCTATTTTCTTCCGAGGAACACATATTTGTTTCTGATAAGTTGCTTCGTCTAATTTCGCTATTCACCGAAACGCGTGTAAGATATAGTACATAAACATCTGAATTATATACTATGAGTGCGAACATAATACATCCTCTCGTTTTGTAATGTTAACTAACAATGTATAAATATTTATGATTTATGAAAATATGATAGGTTATGAAAAGGAAGGGTTGTAATAAGATAGCTTCGAATTTGGGGGTATCAAAACCAAAGCAAAATATGATGAAAGTAAAAATAAAATAGATAAACTCCATAATTTATTATACCATACCTGTTCACACTGAAACACTTATCATAATATTCTGTGGATCTATATTAAAAAACCTTGTTAAACTTTGTGACATATTTCCATTCTATGGAGGTCAGGCGCGAACGAACACCCCATGATTTTATCATACCATATGTTTTAAAACTGAAACATAATTATCAAAGTATACTTACGCAGATAGATATGAAAAGTCTTTATTAAAGTTTGTGCCTATTTCCATTCTATGGAGGCCAGGCGCGAACGCAGACCCCACAATTTTATCATACCATCCCTATTTAAGTTAAAACATACTTACCAAAGTATTCTTATGTGCATCTATATCAAAAACACTTGTAAACGTTTTTTTTTAATTTTTTAATTATTTTATTTCCATACTTTGTGGACCAGGTGCGAACGCAGACCCCACAATTTTAATGAAGCACCGTTCTGCCAGATCAAACATACCCATTCCTGTGTCTCGATAATCTTCTATCATTATACGTAATCAGTTTTTCAAATAGTCAACCATATAGGACCCCTATTCGTGACCAGACACTCACACACACACACGCACACACCTACACACATTCAGCTTTATATATATATATATATATATATATATATATATATATATATATATATATATATATATGTATATATATATATATATGTATTTCCTCAAAACCTCTGGCCTTGATGAGGGGAGACTAAAACTTGCTGCTATAGTGTCAAATGATCTGAAATCACAGCAAGAGGAGACTTGATTCCAAATATTTCTCATATGTTATATCTCTCCGCTTTTTGAAATAGGGTATGATAAAGAATATCTTCAGTACTAAATGATCCTGATAAACTGTAAAATTTACTTTATGTATAAAAACAAAAGAGGAGAGATATGGCATATGAGAAATATTTGGAATCAAGTCTCCCCTTGTTGTTATTTCAGATCATTTAAGATCAGAGCAGTAAGTTTAGTTTCCCTTCCATCAAGGCCAGAGGTTTTGGGAAAATATCAGATATTTTGTAATTCATATGCAAAGCTAGAAAAAAAATCACTATTATTGAAACATTTTATGGCTGTAAAAAAGTGCCAAAATTAAGCACTGTATGATGGATGATACCCTTAATGAGCTATCCTAAGGGCAAATGTCACATAGCCCACTACACAATTCAGCTCAGTACCTTTCTGGCGAGGTTTCATTTAAATGTTAAATTTTGATCAATGTTCGCTGAGATTTGGAACATAGAAATTGCTAAAAAAGTTGTATATATATATATATATATATATATATATATATATATATATATATATATATATATATATATATACTCGTAGCCAAAATGAATATTAAAATGCTCATATCTTTGGTTCTATGAGACAAAACTACATGAAAATTTCCAGACTTTTTGAAGATTCTAATACAATTCTATGGTTAAAATTTTATGACAATTGGTAAAAAAAAAAAAACCCACCATACTTTAAAACCAATAAAATATGCCCCAATTTGCTTACATTTGTATATATAGTGTCCTGGCAGGCTAGCTTCAGTTTTGTTGTATTAGGATAAATTTTGCCGATGTTTTCTTCCCTGTGGCTTTGACAGGCCAATAATATCGTTAGTTAACATTCCAAAACCAAAAGATATATATATATATATATATATATATATATATATATATATATATATATATATATATATATATATATATATATATATATATATAATTTATAATATTTCGAATTTTATTACGTTCATAAAATTAAGAATTTGGTAATCGTTAATATACCAATAAATAAATCCTAACACTATAATAAGAATTGATCCACTTAGAAAATGGCAAGATGGTTAAAATTTTAAATTAAAATTTAAAAAACAACCGCTTTTTGAAATTAGACAAATAAATATGCCGATATAATTGTAAATCGCTGGTATAATCATTCGATAAGAAACTAACAAAGAATCAAAGCAATATGGTAGGACTGTTAAATATCACGTCCGGAATTGAGAAAAAATAAATAAAATAAAATAAATAAATAAGTAAATTTAAATTAATAACTTAGAGAAAAATAGTAATAACCTAAATTAAGTGAACAGAGGTATTTGCTTGCTCGGATAAATGAATAATCAATTGAAACATTTAAAAATACAGATGCGAAAATAGGTAGATATAAAACATCCTTAACAAACAGAAAGCGGAAAAAACCTCTGAAGGAAGAAATGTAGGTAATTCTTTTATCGCATAGTTTTCCTTAAAAGGGAAATGGATTCCATATTGTTCATTAAAAAGTGTTCTTCCATACGTCTGATGAAAAGCCGTTCTTGTGAATATTTTCAAACGATATAAGGTTTGAAATTGTCCGAATGGTCGCGAAACATTTTTAACGAACAATGAAAATACACTATTTGTTGCTATTAATCCAACCTTTGTTGTCTTGGTTTTGTGAAAGAAAAAAAAAATATATACATATATATATATATATATATATATATATATATATATATATATATATATATATATATATAGAGAGAGAGAGAGAGAGAGAGAGAGAGAGAGAAAGAGGAACAGAGAAAGAATTATACTTATGAACAGATTTATTTCGAGTTGGTACTTGGATAGGATACTAACTTGATAGTTTAACAGCATTTGGCAATTACTGTTTTCTTTATTAAAAGTCAGAAGTCGTGTAAGGCTTTCTGATTTCCAGAGGGAGAATAAACTTAAATGTGCAATTCCAGAGAATAATCGTCTACGAACGTGACGAATGCAATCAGTAGTCACATTTTTGCCTGTGACGTTTCTATTCTTTGTGGAGAACCTCCGTGCTTCTCGAGCTACTGGTTTTAATCGGAGACTTTTAGCATTCCTTTGAGACTCCTAGAAAATCTAGCGATAAAATGGCCAGCCATTGGTGATTTCATGGTCAACTACGATAATGACTATAATTGTTAAGCTTATTGGTGGTCTTAGAAGAAAATATAAGTAAAAAGAAAATATCGTATATACACGTGTGATGAACGAGCTTTGATGATTAAATTACAAAGAAATCCGGTGAAATGAACGACTGCTTTATTTTGGAGGAAAAGTTGACCTTGAATGGTCGTTAGGTAATATATTCTTAAAAGTGGTTAACCCAACTTTCTTTTTTAAAGCATGCCGAACAACAAAATATGGATCGGAATTTATACATTCAACATTTTTTTACATTTAAATATTTTCAGCTCCTTACATTCAACGACTTAATGCATTGTCTGGAGCGAGTTTTATGAAAAAGTATATATAATAAAAGGAACACGTATTAGCAGGAACACATAGGACTTCCACAGTTGCAATCTTTATGCATTTGAATAATTTACTTTTAATAAAAATATTTCTCTTGAAACAATTAATGTATATAAGGGGTTATAATATAAAGAAACAACAGTTCTTTCTGTCTTGAGAATAAATGTGAGCTAGATATGATTTGCAATAAATAGAACGAAACTTTTAACATTTTAATTTATTTATTGTAAAAATTTAACTATTTTAAAATAAATAGTCTCTTTACTTTTACCGAAAACAAAAAACAATTGTTGTCGATTAAATATATTCAACAATTGTTACTTTCTTAATGCATTTATTTAAAACTAGCTGGCTTGTGTGCCAGTATTGTCCGGGAAAGTCGATTAACGCAAAAAATTCCATGCTTGACCATGAAAAATCCGGGCGAACACAGACTCCACTACGTTAAAAACAGATTAACGGAAATTTGTGACATTTTGGATGAATGTTATCTATTATTAGTAATAGTATTATGACAAACAGCATGGTTGTTAAAAATCCGGAATCAAGATTCATGTGGATACTTACATCGTTTATATAACTTCAATTGATCCATAATGGTAACTTGACGAATATTACTACAATATAAATATTACTTTATTGGATATTTTTCTAATGTAATAAAAATGTCGTCTCGTATCAGCAATTTAAAAATAAAAATAGTTAGAATTACAGTTGGAAATTGGTAAATTTATTTCAATAAAATCGTTTGCTTATAGAAAAGCAAGCGCCTTTTGTATTTGTGTATTTTGCTAAAATTCAAAACGCCGAAACTGGATTGTTTTCATTACGATTTTCAGACCCGTGTAATACACGGCCCTTAAATTACTGACTGTCGATCTCAGCTTATGAATCCGTCTAGTTTAACAAGGGCTCTAAACATATAGAAAAACATTCTATATTTTTCTTATTGCTGTAAACTTCCATTTTAAACATACACTGGGTGCTGCAAAATTATCTCGCGCATTTTAAACTTTCAAGTATCTGCTGCTAATGAACTTATGCAAATAATAATGATGTCTACGTTTAGCTAGTTACTTACTATTTATTTTTCAGGTACTCTCTTCAAGCAATATGGTTTGAACTGGTGCGCATCGTGCTTTTACTGTAGAAAAATATGGTAAAACTGGAATTACAACAAAGAGAGCTTTCCAAGTTTATTAAAACTAGGACAGCATGATGCTGTTTCAGATAGAAAATCAATACAGCTACGGACTGCAAATTTCAGAGCTACGGGTTCGGCACGTGGAAGAAAGACACCTGGAAGACCTCGAAGCGCACTAACGCCAGACAGTATTCGAGTTGTAAGACTTTCTGTGACTCAGTCTGCTATACGTTGAGCTAGAAAACCTGTTTTGGCCTTTGGATTGTCTGATCGAACAGTCAGAAGAATTATGCACACTGATATGCAGTTCCATCCAAACAAATTAATAATTGCTCATAAACTGCACGAGGGAAGATCGCTTGTCAAAATGTGTGAAATCTTTATGTCACACCCTGCATAAATTAAATATTGACCGATATTCTATATTTTGTCTATTGCTTTAAACCTCCATTTTAAACATATATAAAATATCTCTTTTGTGAATTTATGGCTCTAAACTCATTATTTTGTTTGTTTATCGTATAACATGTCTCTTTCTCTTTCCTCCAAACTTGTTTCATTGGATCGCTCGCCTTTATAACTCACTCAATACTTCCTGTTTTTCCAACTGAATTAACATACAAGAATTTAAATGTAATGTGAACAAATATCTTGCAATACAACTCTACATTTAGGATGACATCCATAAATCTCGTCCCTAACCTCAATGGACGCTTGTCTGTGGTGAGCATACACTAACCAACACTATTTTCTATAAATGTTGTAATTAAAAAAATATTTTCGCATTTTTTCCTCGTAAGTAAAATATCCTCGAGTTGTGTCAAGGCTGTGCAGATGTCAACGCACACGTTATAGTTGGCACACTTTAGGTTGAGCTTTTTTAGTGCATGTTTGCCCTAATGTTAAAAAATTGGTAAAGCTTTTAGAAGCATCATCATTAAAATTTAAAAAAAGCTTTGAATAAACAAACAAACTGTTTTGAAAAAAAAAACCCAAAAAACGTTAAGATACAAATATTTTATTAAAAGAAAAAATAATTCAGATGTTCTTTTCCATTTACTTTCTTTTTTAGACATGACATTTTTGTTAATTTTAATGATAATGCTTCTAAACGATTTACCAATTCTTTTAATATTAGGGCTCACACGTGCCTAAAAAAATTAAACTGTAGAGTTCCATCAATACAGGGCGCGTTAACATGAATACAGCCTTGACACAACACGAGGACATTTTCCTTATGGAGAAAATAACAAAAGAACTCATGGGAACCAAGTTTCCTACACAAGCGAACACACATGGACAAACGGATGATAAGGGTAAACACGATTATCGCCTTTCGACTTTAGTAACACCATGACTTGCCACCAGGGGGGGGGGCGATACAACCTACTTCGATATCCAGTCTGAGTCATTCAATCTCTTTCTTCGTTGGACAGTATAGAGTGCAGATTTGACGATAAACGCTCTTTGGTCAGGAGAATGCCAGTCCGCCCTTTACCTCACCGTCGACCTCTCATCAAAGACTACAAACGCAAGTAACGTTACTCATAATCTCTCTTTAAACACTTACTATCATTTATTTTGAATCTGTTGCAAATAAATTTATTTGGTTGTGTTTATAATACCGTCATACTTCGCGCCTCCATTTCATGGCAAGGAAACCATGCGATTTTATTCTTATATCTCCTACTTGCCAACAGAGGATGGGATCGCCAACTACACATCAAAAGGCGACTCTGTCTTTTACAAGAGTATTGTATCGTCCCTTAATGGCAAGGTATTGTGTTACCCGAGTTAAAGGGCGATAATCGTGTTTACCCTAAGGTCATCTGTTTGTGCATGTGTGTTCGCTTGTGTAGGAAACTTGATTCCCATAAACTCTTTCATTCTCTTATGATAGATATGTCATTGTCCGAAATTGATTAAAAAAATAGCGGAACATGTGGAACTTCCACAGGGACTCATTCATAAGTAATATATTGATGTTGGCATTCTGTAGATCTTCAGTGTAAATGGAGACGCTCTTATATTATTGTAGCTCTTTTGTTACTGCTGCGAAAGTATTTATCTAGGCAAGCAGCCTGTTCGTAAAGTACGCTTAAAGGTACTCATGCAGAAAGTGATCCGGACGTAACTCAGAATCCGCGCGGTTTTCCCCGAAACATGACGTCAACAGCCGGAGTAAGCCGAGTGTCGCCGATGAAAACATAACAAGAAAAGAAAACCGACCTTGAATTTTAAGTTTTATTAATTGTAAAGAAAAATGTTATAACAATATTTTTTTGCTATATATATATATATATATATATATATATATATATATATATATATATATTTTTAAATAAATAATGTTAAAGATCTTTTTGTTCGAGAAAAGGTCCAAAGGTAAGTCAAATAAATACTTTCAAGGATTCTTTTTTAAGTATTTTTTTTCAAGAAAAATTGAAAAAAAAATTGTTTGTTTATTTATTGGGGTGGTTTTTTTTTGTTTTTTTTTGGTGTTTCTTTTCTTTTTTTTTTTTTTCAAGGAAAAACCTGAAAACTAGAAAAGTTGAAACAAAAGTGGGTGGGATAGTTTTTTTTCTTTTTTTTTTATATTAAATCAGACGTTGTTATTGCTGTTGTTGTTTCCTCAGACTGTTGTTTTATTAATGGTGTGCGTAGATCTTATTCCGCTGTGTTGCTCGCACGAACGCCCAGAAGTTGATTATTTTAAGTATGATGGCAATTGTCAGCCTAGATTTGTCAAAAAAAGGTACCAGTCCGGATTGAGGTAAAGGTTCAACATTTGGTAGTCTGACACCTCCAGGCATAGCCATCGCTTACATTTTCTCTTATAATAAGATTGCACCTGTGCCCACATGATGCACAAGTTTTCGTCCGTGCCAGTAATTTTTTCTTGGCAAAAGTCGAAGACTCCGGCTGTTGTTTTCAGCTTACTCCAGCTGGTGTTTTCGGTCTACTTCGGCTGTGTTTTCGGTTTACTTCGGCTGTGTTTTCGGTTTACTTCGGCTGGTGTTTTCGGTTTACTTCGGCTGTATACGTCATGTTCCAGGGAAAGCCGGGCGGGCGCTGAGTTACGTCTGAGTCACTCTCTGCATGAGTATCCAAAAACGAAAACAAAACTTATAAAGAATTTTTTGTAAAATTATTTTACAAAAAAATGATTATTGGAGTGCCATCAGCTATAATCGAAACCGAAACCAAAACTTATGAAGAACTCTTGGTGCTTATGTAGTATTGGCACCGTGCTATTTTTAAATAGTTTTTTTTTCAAGTTAAATTCACGTTTCATGATATCTTTTTTTATCAAAGTGTATGGTTGAAGTACAAAATAGTTACAAAACACCCTCTCCTCTTCTCTTCATGTTAAGAATGGCTTTCGAAATAATAACGTTGTTATTTCAACATGGCGCCAAAAATAAATACGTACCGGATTCTTGGTAAGATTATTTATCAAAAAATAAATGAATTGAGTACCATCACTTCTAATCGAAACCGAAACCAAAACTTATGAAGTATTCTAGGTAATATTATTATTACAAGAAATGAAACAATTAAACGACGGCCTTCCAGATGTAAGCGTGGCAAGCAGAATAAATAACACACACGCTATCCTATTAATATATAGATATTTCATGTTTAAAAGGGCAAAGGAAAAAAGGGGGACGGATAATCTGAATGATTTTTCTTATAATAAAATATTTGCATTTAAACGTCTTTTCAAAACAGTTTGACTGTTTATTCAACGTTTTTTATGGTTTAATTTATATGATGATGCTTCCAATATCGTTACCAATTATTTTATCTTCGTCCTTGTTTTAGTTTGAATATTTTTCATCATAAATATGTAGAGAAATATCCTTTTAAATTGTTCGCAATCAAAATAATGAACGACTTTTCATCTTTACAATACATGAAACAACCTGATACTTAATGCAAAAACAACACAAACGTTCACTCTGCTTTTTTAATTAATTTTTATTTTGTTGTCGATTTATTTTAATTAATATTGTATAAGTTCAGTTTCAGTAAAACTTGGATCGAGTTTTGTTTCTTTTCTTTTTATGAATGCAACTTTGAAACTTTTCTAAAATTTAAAAAGCTATCATTAATTATTGGCGACCTGACTTTTAGACATATCTCGATCGCCTTAAATTATATGATGTAACTTTTGATCGGACAGGCCTTCTTAACAAATGTCATGCTTTGGGCCCAAAATAGATCCTTGAGACACTGGTCTGTTTATGTATTCGCCATGTTTATTTACTCAACTCGTTTTTATCCGTGTTTCGTACAGTTGATTAAACTTGCTATAAATTCACATTTTTATGTTAATTCTTAATAAACATTATTCAGCATAAGAAATAAGTTGTTTGCGAACAATAAAACGAATGCCAAAACAAATTCAAGTTTGAATAATTTTCGACCATTCATCACTTTCGATTGCAATGTGTTTTTTTTTTCAGATTATTTATGACATCAAAAGTGTTCATGCATATCAAATGTATCAAAATGAAATTTCTTTTTTACGCAATTATACTTGAATATATTTACTTCAGAAAAATATACCGATCGAACCTTACGTTTCAGTTTTTAGAGCTAATTTTATGCGTAATTATATTAGAGCATTGCATACTTTTAGACGTTTCAAGAAGCGTAAGGTACGACTGTGAAAGAGGCATTAAACTTGTTTACTTCAGGAAATAATCTAGTGCTGGAAGTTGGACGAGAAAATCCACTAGTACATAAAATAGTTAGTAAAGAATAACAGCAAATGTGATCCACTGACAGTTAAAATGAAGTAAACTTGGTAATCCCGAGATTAAAATTTGTAAGTCGTGGGAATGTAAAAAAAAAAACCCAAAAAACAGATTTGTCAGCTCATGGTTCAAAAGAGAGTCCGATTGTGAGCAAACAGCGTGTACATAGGCAAATTATGGCCTGACAAAATATACTTTATTAGAGATCTAGATCGTCTTTTTCTATTATGTTTATCTTTATTGGTTAGTGATTTATACTGAAGATCAAGTTGAATAAATAGCCGATTTCTACTAGCAGTCTTGTACGAGTTGGTATTTTTTGAATATATGTAAAACGTTTTTTTACTCGGCAACGATCCTTTTATTTGGAAGGATCAGATAGAAGCCCATGCAAGGTATGGATACAATGTGCCAACTTTAATATTTTCTGCGTGTATGATCAAGGAGGCGAAAACAGACGGAAGGTCCAGGTCTTCTGATGGGTTCATCTTTCAAGCTATCTAAATATTTCATTCAAGTTGCAAACAAAGCAAGAAGTACTCTTTTTCTCATTCAACGTTCTTTCTGCAAAATAACTCCTGAAATATTACTCTTTCTTTATATCTCCCTCATCAGGTTACTGGTAGAGTATGTTTGCTACGTATCTAATAGGTAATATCCAGTATCTCGAAAGAGTTTAAAGACCCGATGCTCAAATGCTGCAGTATCTATTAGATCTGTCATAAGAAAACCGACCCAAAAGCTTGACCGTTGTTTCCCTAAAGAGCCGACGAGTATACAGTGATCTCATTCAATGTCGATAAGGATCTTCCTCAAGACCTATTATGCACGCTTGCACTTAAAGGTCTACGCGAACTATTTTGTTACCGATTTTGATTAAACCGAGGTGGGCTACGTTCACAATCAGGATTCCTTGACCCTTGAATATATATCCAAGAAAGGTAATAAACACATCAAGAATGCAATAATCCAACGCAACTTTTGACGGGTGCTAGGCTACTGTATCTTCCTCTATAATTTTTACCACCCTTTTCCTACTTATAATTGAAGCACGCTTTTTTTATTCTTTGCTCATTTGGATGACTTAACGTGAAAACGCAACACTTGAAGATTTAAAATCATAGAATCTAAAAAGATTGATTTTTCTGACAAAAGTATTAAGATTGCATTAATAATTACACAACTCGATTACTCCCTTTTCTTTATCTTATGCTAGAATAAGAACAATAGAAAAATAACTTGACTTACTGGATCAGTAACTGAACTTGAGTTATTGTTTAAGGCAAGGAAAAGTAGTTTGTAAAACAAGTTTTATTTATACTTACCACCTTCCTTTACCATTAAGGGGGCGCGCCGACCCAAATTCGAACTTTCCTAGAAAGAATTGTTCTACCTGATATTTAGAGTTATGATAAGTAATACAGTTTTAAAAGAATCAATGCGCGTGCATGAGCGTCAATCATACATACGTGCTTGGTAAAATCTTAAATTTATTGTAAATTCCAGAATATGTAAGCAACAAAATATGTAACGTGGTTAAACAATAAATTTGGCCAGAAAACGCAACCAAAGGTCACGTGCGGAATCTTCATGGGTCAAGTGACCGCAAACAAAAAAATCGGTCACAAATCTATGTGCAGCCCTGGAGATGACGTCTAAGAGAGGTCGAATTTTAGGATGCAAAATCTCTGGGCAGCGAGTGACCACATTTTCGCGAAACAATGCAGATCGGAATGTTGTCGTCATCAAGGTCAAATAAAGAGATACAATGGTGGAGAGAGTCAATACAGCGGTACGAGAGGGGTGCTAGATACACAGTTTAACTCCGTCACGCCACCATTAGATTTGTTAACCTTTCATTGAAAACTTCTATGTACAGAAATAAACGACAACATATTTTTCATAACTAGCTGCATGTGTTTTCTACTTCGACAAATTATTGTCTATGTCAAAGAAATGAACAAATTTGTTGTTTTTGAAATTGAACTTAAAAACAGGTGACGATTCGGCCATCATCAGAGTGAAATGTAACATACACTATTATTATTATTTTTAACTAAACCTATCATGGGATGATATCGGAATCGTACTATACTCCTTTCCAGTCTGTCGAACCCTGATATGGATTTGACTTGTATCTAGGGCCATCAAATCAACCTTGGACAAGATGGAGGAAGAGGTACCCAGAGAGAAATGTTCTACAATTAAGGCAATCTTCAACTGACGTCTGACTATCTATCTGAAACTTGGATACCACATGTGAGGCCGAATACTTTGCATCAGTTAAAATTACACAAGATTCTTTTTTATATCTAAATCACATCCTTGAGTAAAAATTAAGATAAAAATAAGAAATTCTAAATATCAAATGCTTTCTAGACAGTGGATTTCCTATTATTATTATTAGACCCACGTGTACGGCCGACGCTTCACCCTGTTATCGGGCATTTAAACATCATTCAACTTCAATTTCCAATATCTAAGGGCATGGCAGGCATTACCCTCAACATAACACGAAAGAAGAAAAAAAACTGTATTTCCTCACGAAGAATATTTTATTATTCTAAAATTTGAAAAACAACAAAACAAAGCAAAAAAAAAATCTGAATTTAATGTTAATAAGTACATATGTTGATTAAAATTAATTTTTACACATGTCTGGTATTTTCAGTCGTTAATTTTTCAATTCTTAATGCAAAGTGCTTCTTATACAATGGATTTTCTAAAATAAAAATAGTTTTTGAAAAAGAAAGGTTTCTGCATGTAGAGAATCATATGACAATTTTATCAAGCATTCAATCACTGCAAGTCGATAATTTTGGGCCGAATCAAGACAGCAATTATGTCGCATAAACAATGAAACTTCATCTCTAGATACCATGATAAATCTTTCTTCTCATTATGTAAAGAATTAAATGGTTATTTGACTAATCTAAGACGTTAATTATCAACAAAGATATTGATCTTCTTCCTATTATTGCCTATTACGAAGCGTGTGCACTGGGTAAATAAGCTAGTTTATAAAATAAAAAGACATATATCGACCTTAGAGTTTGTTTATAGTATCCTCGGCCGCCCGCGGCTACGAAAACAATCTCATCGAAGAACAACTTCGATTCTTGTAACGAGAACAGACAATGCCGTTCATTTAATTGCGATGTCGTTCTGTACACATTGTATTTTATTCAACAACAAGAAGGAAAGGAAAATTCAGAATCAGGAATGAAGAGAGCTTTATTTACAATTCCTACCGTTTCACTTAAAATATAAAAATGAATGATATCACGTGTTCGAAACAGTTCAGACCGAAGATGTTTTCCGTTATGGTCGGATGCATCGTGCTGGTTTTTGCATTAATATCTGCCTCACCTCGTGATCTGAAAGACGCACAGATGAACGCGTAACGTAGTTTAATGCGAGAACATATGCAATATGTGTTCGAACTCTGACATAATGGCTCGGAATGGAACAAAAATATTTGGGTGCAAAGGGTCACCGAAATGTTGAACACAGTGAAGTGGCCAGAAGGTTTAAGAAATTTAGATCTGGTTAGAATTACCTTGACAATCAGCAATGCCAGGTAGTCCTAAAACAATGAATTCCAAGAATGTGTTTTACTTTTATTTTACCAGAGAGTCATCGCTCTATTAAGCACAGGGAGTATTTGAAGATATGAGTTAATCAATGTCAGTTGAAACAACACTATAATGATCGGTGATGGATGAATTCGGTAAAAATTGATTAAAAAAGGACGCTCAATCTTTTACAATTGTCAATTTCATTAACTAAAAATATTTTCAATTAGAAATTAAGAAAAAAAAAACGTATGTTCCAATATCAGTTTGCAGGAATAAATTCTCAGTCCACTTAAGAAAGACATAAACTGGAAAATTAGCAACATCCGCAAAATAACTTGCCGTGAATCTCTTTATCCAACTCTTAAGATCGACATGGGCATGGTATATGTGCCTACAGAAGAGATGGCTTACCATGTGGTAGAGACATCTCCAAAGAAGACCCTAAATTGCCCTATATGTGCTTTAGAATTGCACTTGCTCACACCACTGCGTTTATAATTGCCCTCTATTACAGCGAAGTACCTATCTTTGAGAGCATATCTGAGAAAATTAACCACATTCTATCTGCTCATCTTTTGGCTGTGGAAACTTCAATGTTCACAATGTGAAATGGTTAGCCCACGCAAACAAGACATCATGAGGAGAGGTGCTGTAACAATTTCTCCATTGCTTATCATCTAACTGAGATTGTTCACGAACTCACCCGTGTGAACGACATTGGTGGTCAGTATGCAAGTCTCTTAGACCTTTTTCTAACAACTTGCTCTGAGCTATGTTAATCTTTCTGTTCCCACTGGGATCTTCCGACCACTCGGTTGTCTCCGTTAAGATAAAAAAATCGAATAAGTCCTTCGATATACCTCTCCATTTTACAATATATCGATACTGTATGGTTGATTGGGATAGCTTTCGTACATTTAAATCAAATCTACCTCTACGTTCCATGTTTTAAAGAAAACGTGTCCTCCATAGTGTCATAACTGACCGAATTGTTTATTGTAGGTATAGACCGCTTCATACTCTCAAAAAAATTCCAGCAAAAACCTAACAGCCAGCCGTGGTTCTCTCCAGAATGTGTATTGCGCGCAGAAATCACTTTTTCCATTGCTTCCAACGTAACAGATGTATTGAGACTAAAGCTGTCATCAGGACTGCCAGCAACCACTGTGAAGAGTAATAAAGACCGTAAGAGAGTTTTATGCTTAGTCCGTCAAGTCCAAAGTAGCTGAGCAGCGGCTTGGTTCCCACCAATTTTGGCAAATAACAAATACGTTCCTGATTAGAAGTGTATGCTTTATCTAAACCATCATCAATTGACATCATCAGCATCAGAAAAAGTCAAAATCTTTTCCAAAAACATTGAGGCTAATTCTATCCTATGGGGCCAGGGCCGCCAACCCTCTGTATTTACTCCTGTGTCTGAAGACACGTTATACGACATACAAATATCTGTGCGTGATATTGTCAATCAAACACATTAATTCCAGTAAAACAACCGGCCCTGACAGCATCCATATTATAGTGCTGAAAAAGCTTCAACGAGGATAAGCTCCCATACTTACAAATCTGTTTACGTGTTGTTTTAAAGAGAATTGCTTCCGAACATTTTGGAAAACCTTATCAGTATTCCTGTGTTTAAAGATTCAGGTGATCATCTCCCTCTCAATACAGACTAATCAGCTTTCTTTGCGTCATAAGTCAAGTAGTCAACCACCTCAGCAAAAATCACCTTTTTAGCGACATGCAATACGGTTTCCGTTCTGCTAGATCTACAGTAGATGTGCTTACGGTTACATCTCATAGGATTAGCGAATCTTTTGACGGAGCCTTCCTTTCTAAGGCAATTACCCATGACATATCTAAGGCCTTTGATAGAGTATGGCACAAAGTGTACTTCACAAAATCTACGGTATAGCTGGAAATGTATTCTCAATTGTTAAATCATTTCTCTTTGATAGATTCATAATAGTAGTATTTGATGGGCAGAAACCAGAAGTTCACAACTCTCTTTCTGGCCTATATAAATGATCTCCCACATCACGCCCTAAGATCATTCGGAGAGATTCATGCTGATGACACTACCACCTATGGCAACACTGCAACAGCTGTAGACGACCAAGTACTCTCTGATTCTCTAACTTCTGATCTTGAGCATGTGGTGCAACGAGGAAGAAGGTTGCTGGTTAATTTTAATGCATCTAAAATCAAGCTTCCTTCTTTCAATCATCAACATTCTTACCCCGTCTGAGTTCAATCGAAATGATTGCTCTCGTCTTTGGGAGGCTTCATGTTTTGACAAGTTTCTAGGTCTGTACCCGGCCATGCGTTGCTGTGGCTCAGTTTGTTAAAATGGAACACATGTGAAAGTAGAGAAAAGTTTGATTCTTTTTTTCAAGAGAATGTACAAATTATTTATTTTTTTAACAGATGTTAAGAAAATAAACAGAAAAATACTTCCATCATTAATTATGCAAAAAAAAGAAATTAAATGTTGATTTAGTGTTTCAATATGCTTATAAATTACGATAAAACTTGCTGAGAATGCACTGTTTTACGGTTGTTGTAAAAATGGAACGGAAACTTAAATTTCGCTTCGTTTTAACCTTTCTTAATTTTTTTATTGTGCCCCCCAAACGAATATAATCAAAACAGTAACATTCAACAATTGTACTTTATGTATATAAAACACAAAATATTTATCAAAAAAAATTTTTTTTTTTAAATTAATAACGAAAGGGAAATAATTCCATTTTTAAACGAAAAAGTCAGTTTGGTATATCTTTTTGTTATTTTTTACATAAGTCCAGCTTACCATTCACATTGGAAATGTCGACATTTATAGGTTGTCGGGTACGTTTACAATGAATAAACACTCCAATCTAGTAGATGTATCAGAATTTTTGTAGGAATGTTTTACACCCCTATCACGAAACTGCGAATAAAATATAAAAATCTCGTAATTTCTCTTTTAAAAGTGGGTTGTTTATTTTCTTTATGGATTATACTTCCAAAATAAACTATTAAAGTTGTTTTAAAAGTAATAGAAATATTTTTTTTTATTTTTTAAAAAACAGTAATGAATTTTACGAACTCAATATGTTTCAATTTTTAAACTTTAAAAATCTATCAAAATTTTTCTATTGATTCTATTTTTACGATATTTTCAAGGTCAATGTGAAATTTTATGCTCTTTCCAATAAACCGAATATAATATTTTAGACAAACGTTTTTTTTAATTCACCCCCCCATCTTCAAGTGTCTAGTAAAAAGTAAATAATTAATTTACACACCAAAGTTTTATACATCACAAATTGAAGAGAAAAGGTCAATAAGTAATATATTCAAATTTAAAACAAAAAAGTAGTGTTTTTTTAGAAATTTACCTGTAAAGTTCGAAGTTTAAAACCTTTTTTTTTAAACCACGTTGTTTGTTTTTTCTTTTGTTTTTTTATGAAACCTTGGTCCTTGCTTCTTTAATTGAAAAAGAAATTAGGGCTTGAATTACATTTTTCGAGTAGTTATAAGCTTGGAAAGACAGGGGCTAGAATAATTCACACCTCCCATTTTGAAATGTCTATTAAAAAGTAAATAATTTCTTCACCAAAGTGTAATATATCACAAATTGAAGAGAAAAGGTCAATAAATAATATATTCAAATTTTAAACAAAAAAGTAGTGTTTTTTAGAAATTTACCTGTAAAGTCCGAAGTTAAAACCTTTTTTTTTTTAAAAAAAAACATGTTTTTTTTTTGTTTTTTTTTTTTAATGAAACCTTGGTCCTTGCTCCTTTAATTGGAAAAAAAAATAGGGCTTGAGTTACATTTTTCGAAGAGTTATAAGCTTGGAAAGACAGGGTGGAATTATTCACTATTTTTCACGAAATTTCTTACACACCTACCAATCTACCCATGTTAAGAACGGCTTTCGGAATAGACACCCTAACCTTGCCAGAATACCCGAAAAGCTATAAAAGTTGACGTGTCGAATGTGAACGATGAGTTGTACGTAATGTAAAAATGTACCGAATTTAAAAGGGAACGAAATTCAAATTTCCGTTCCATTTTTACAACCGTAAAGCAGAGCATTCTATGCAAATTTTACCTAACTTACTGTATTAATGCTATTTTTTTAAGCAAGAAAAAAAAAGTAAATATCCAGATACGCTACTACAGAACACCGACCACTCTAATTTGTTTTTTTATAGGTAATTGAGGTCGCTGACAACGAATCTGATAGTCAAACTTGGGGCAAATTTACCGTTTGCATGGTATTTACTCCTGAACCCACGAACTTCTTTTCACCATTTTGCAGCTTTCGTTTATGCTACGCGCATGCACGCTGTAGCATAAACGACGACTTCACCAAGCAAACTACGTTGGGGGGGAGGGGATTTTTTTTTCCAGGACATAGAATTTCCTAATTTTCAAAAATACATTATAGCGCTTTTTGGGTGGAAAATTTAAAATTAGCTGAAAAAGAAATAAAATAAGAAAAGGAAAGCACACCAAGTTGGAGTACGGGGGTAATTTATCTGTTTTTTTTTTTTTACCTGTAAAATAGAATTTTCAAATTTTCCGTAAGTAACGCACCGACATTTACCAATTAGCACACCATTTGACATTTTCCGAAGATTTTACTTTGTACATTGGGGGCGCGAGCGGGGGGGGGGAGGATGTGATGTTGGGGCGCGCCCCAACATCACCCCCCCCCCAAACAAATTAGAGTGGTCGGTGTTCTGTAGTAGCGTATCTGGATATTTACCGAAAAAAAATAATTACCCCCCCCCAACTTTTATATTTAATTTCAAATTTTCCGCCATCTGAGAATGCACGTAGCGTAGATTGCTACAACGCGCGCTCGCGTGTAACGTAACCGGAAGCTGCAAAATGGTGGACTGCGCGCTCGTGCGTAGCGTAACCGGAAGCTGCAAAATGGTGGACTGCGCGCTCGCGCGTAGCGTAACCGGAAGCTTCATAATGATGGACAGTAGTTCGTGGGTTCAGGGGTTAATACTATGCAAACGGTAAATTTGCCCCAAGTTTGACTATAAGATTCGTTGTCAGCGACTTTAATTACCTATAAAAAACAAATTAGAGTGGTCGGCATTTTGTAGTAGCATATCTGGATATTTACAAATAATTTAGGTGACTGAAATAGGAATCTAATTGAATCTTTAATTTCCTGTATAGTATGCGAGAATTCATTTTTCTTCGAGTTATATCGAATTCATTAATACGGACTTTAGGGGCTTTTTTCGTAATGTTACTGTAAAAATTATTTTTTATTGTTACAAATTACGATGCTTTAAAAAAAGCAAAAATAAATTCTTGCGTTTTTTATTTACTACTGAAAACCATAACTTTAGTAAAGGTATTTTTAGTTTAAACAAAATAAAACATTTTCACTAAGAGTTAAGTAAAAATAATTAGTCCATTATATTCTGCGATCATTATTTGAAAAATACTGCAATTTTCATTAAAATTCATTAATTTCCTGATTTTTGGTGAATTTTTTAGTAAAGGGAGGAGTCAAAATGTTTATACACTTTGAGCATCGGCATTCATTTTGTGTGTACCTACCAAGCGACCACGTGTGGTTAATTTAAATTAAATTTCAATCACATGGTTACATTATCAATAATCATGTAATTAAACCCATTGAAAATTTACCGATATTGTAAACACATTCTGTTTACATTGAGCCTGTAGTGTTTTTTTAATGATGCAATGTTGTCAACTGAGATTTAAAAAAAAACTCGCGAGATCAGAAGAAAGAAATGTCCAGAAAATCGCTAGATTTTTTACTTTTATCATCTGAAATTTTCAAAAATCGCTAATTCCCCCCCCCAAAAAAAAACTCCCTATTTTCACTTCCTACCATAAAAAAATTATAAATATAGTATATTCAATATATAAAATGTTCCGTGTTTTCTCACTATATGTTTCTGGAATTATATTGAAGCGGTTAGCTCCCGTATTTTATCAGCTAGTTTTACCTGTTTTTTCAGAGAGGGTATTGTTTTTTTGCAGGAAACAAATCATAAACTCAAACTTTTTATAATAAAAGTTAAATTGAAATATACAGCAAATTAAAAATCACAATAATGGTGCAACATATTTTGAAATTAGAAAAATAAAAAAACAAAAAAACTTTGTTTTAGCATGTTAAAAGTATTTAGGTTGGTAGATAATTAAATTCTACTGTACTGATATAATTTTTTTTTGCTGTTCTTTCTTGCTTTTTACAATTTTCGACTAAATACTTCTAAATTTCGTATTTTAAACTAAACTTCGAAGGTTATAAGCCCCCCCCCCCCACCTAAAATGTACTTGGAAAAATCGATTTTATAGCGAGATTAAAGAATGGTTAGCCGAAAAAAGGTGAAAAACAAAACAAATAATCAATAAATAATTGTTACCAAAGGCAATAAATGCTACTTTTTTTTACTTACATGAATGAATTTATTTTATGTTTTAAAGTATTTTCAAGCGCTTGCGGGTGTGTGGGTGCGAAATATCTCCAGATTTTCTAGAATTTTCCGCTAGATTGTAAACGAAATCTCCAGATCTAGCAGGAAAACCGCTAAATTAGAAACACTGGTCACGTGACAGGAAGCGGTAATAAATAATTGTCCCTAAATAAAAAAAAAATCGCCTATCGGTACAAATAAAAAGACCTATTTATCATAGAAAAATTAAGTATAATGTTATAATTAAAAAGAAATATATAAAAACACACATGGATATAGTAAACATATCATACCAAAACGTGGAAGCCACCCGTCCAGTGGTTTTTTAGACAATTAATTGCGAACGAACCAAAAGTTACATTTATATATATATATATATATATATATATATATATATATATATATTATATATATATATATATATATATATATATAAAAGTGAAAGTGTCTGCCTGTGTATGTGTCTGTGTACATTTCCATACGCAAAAACTCGGTCAATTTTAAGTCTACAGACTCGAAATTTGATATACAGGGTACTGAGATTTCGACCAGAAATTTGGCGATTAGGGGGCAAAGTTCAACGATTTGGCTTTTGAGAACTCTACAAAACTCCTCCGATCCTCCGACCATTTTTGGTCTTAAAACACTTGAAATTTTAGATATAGGTTCCTTGAACATGGATCTAACTTAATAACTTGATTTGAGCCAAAAACAATAAATGTTAAGGGGTCATAATAGGGGTCAAATTAAAAAAAAATTGACCGTTTTTTTTGCTCAGCATACACCCCCAAACACCCGGGCAAGGCCGGGCCGAAATGCTAGTATATATATATATATATATATATATATATATATATATATATATATATATGAGTAATATAAACGCACTTAACTGTAACACTTTTCTCCAATTTCACAGTCTTCGCCGATAATCGGAAGTGAACAATATGTCATTTGTTATTCAACAAGGTGAAACCGGAAGAGATGAGAGTCATCTACAAATACTTTTTTATTATAATTTGTTTTATGTATCATTGTTATTAATTTATATATTCATTAATATGTTTGAACTTATTTGCTGTTATTTTGCTTTCTTTTTTATAAATTTTTTGAGCATTAATTGACGATTATTTTTATTCTACAATTTTTATTTGTTTCATTTTATTTTATATATCAATTGTTAATTATTTTTTTCACTAATAGACAACTATTTTCGTGGTTTTATTTATAATTGTTAATTATTTGGATAATAACTTTTTTATTTTACAATTATTTTAATCTAGGCATAAATGTGCTTAAGCAAACTATCGAACGATGTTTTAGAACGAATAGTCAATTATTTTGCATCTAAAAATACAGATTCCATTTTACAGTTAATTTAACTGCCCTCAAATAGCCGCCAAATAAATGAGATAATCGGATTTAGCCGCCATGATTTCCGATGGAAGTTTAATGAGGTAGAAATAGCTGAAATTCAAAATGGCGGATACATTAACGGACAGTCCTGGATTTGGATTAATTGGGTGAAAATGCTGCTATTATTATTATTATTATTATTATTATTATTATTATTACTACATTGCTGTACAAGAGAAAATAGTTATGATGGTTCTAGTAAAGCAGCAGTATCAGGTTGACACACTAGCTTTCGTTAAATAACCGAAGTTAAGCAACGTCGAGTTTGATCAGTACCTGATGGGTTGCCATTTGGAAATATCAGGTGCTGTATGTTGGGGGGGATTCGACACTTCACTACAAGAAACTGAAAAACCGAACGTCGTCATCTCCCATGACGTAGATATACAAACGACTAGTGACCGTTTGCGAATTCGGTATTCCCATGAAATTTCCTCCTTCGAAAGATGCCGTTTCAACTTGCCTGCGCTGAGTGCTGCTTCGATACGACACGGTAGTAAAGTAACAAGTATACAGCCATGAGCGAGAGGAAAAACGTGCCGAATCGATATACATGCAACTGTGTTGGAGTTTTGTTGAAGAAGAAGAAGAAGAAGAAGAGAAAGAATAGGGAAGAGAAAGAAGAAAAAAGAAGGCGACAAAGGATAAGAAAGTAAAACACCATATGTACATGTATTATCTTAAACAATTTATGAAATAATAAAAAAAAAAAACTACAAAACTATTGGGAACAACCATAATCTTCAGCCATGATAAAAGGACGAAACAAGTTGTTATACTTACAGAGATATCAATCGTTTGTTTAATAAAGAAATGCTTTCTATTACTCTAGAAAATGTAGTCGTTTTTTTCCTAAAATTAATTACAGTCAACATCTCATTATTTCGTACTATGTCGTACATAACCAAGAATTGTGAAATATTCACATCAATTATCCAGTGATTGTTGCAGCGAACTTTATCTAGTACTAGGTAGGGGGGGGCAGTCGGCTTTGCCCGGGCGTAAAATACGCTTACATATATTTTAATTTGTCCATATTTTGGATATATTATTATAGAGTCGTGATTTCAAAAGTAAAAAAAAAAACAATAAAAAGTATTTAGGTGCCTCTAGCTAGAATCACAACCGACACTGTAGCATTCAAATTTGCTGACGTTACCACTCTACAAACGTAACACGTACATAACCCGATTAAAAATTGTAAATTAAAAATCAAAAATAAGCTTAGATGAATTTACAAAATGTTTAACAATTTTTCTTTTCAATTTTGACCCATTTTTTCTCCCTTAAAAACAATGACCCATAAAAGAACGACCCATAAAAAATCCAATCATTTGAGGCCTCTAGCGCCGCTCTGCGACTTTTTGTTTCGGAGGAGATAGAGTTTGAAATAATGGAAGCAGACAGACATATAGTTGTTTATATATTAGATTTGCTGCCTCCGATTCGTTCTTACCTTCTTGTTGCTGTAAGCTGGATTTCGAATGATCGGATGAACACGAACATTTATAATATTAATTCGGAAATTAGTATAATTTCTCCTTTATGTACGTTTTATTGAAGAGCAGAGACAACTCTAGTTTGCTTTTCGTACAATCATTTTTTTTTTCATTTTGAACGACTAGTTTCCGAACATGTCACCTATCTTCCTTGAATAGCCCCATTTATCAGCACATCATAGCACACGACACTCACAAAACAGAATTTAGAGACATACTAATAAAAAAACACGGCCATTTTAGCTGTCTCGCACTGTGATTTACGCCTCCCGATTACTGGAGCCTTGTTAATTCGTATTAAAAAAACAACGATAACCAGACTCAATATGAAGAGGATGGTACGCTTAAATGCTTTTAAGTATTTTAAGTATTATAAACGATTTTAATCTCCTTTCCAATCAACTCACTATTTCATTTTTTATCACTCGCCTGAGGATGACCTATGCAGATCGAAGACGTTCGCGAATACGGCAAATTTCTTTTAACACTTGAACAGAATGTTGGGAAACTAGTCCGACAAAAAAAAGAAAATGGACTGTAAGAGAAACAAACAAGAGTTTTCTCTGCTCTTCAATAAAACGTTCATAGATATTAATTATGTATACCATCATGCTTAACTAGAGTGACTAGTGGCGCCATAGATGCTTAGAAACTTCTCATTATCATTTATTTATCTATGTGTTCGCTTATGGGTGGGGAGATCGGGATTCAAGTCTCAGTCGACTCGTAGCAAAGACTTAGAAAATGTTAGTAAGCAGTCAATATTATAAGGAGAGGATCAAGTTCAAGTGAAGTAATCCTGTGAATGTAATGATACCTTCTTCCATACCTCGATATAGCAGCTAATAGAAAAGGAGCCTTTGGGTCGCTCTCGTATACAGTCGGTCATTTAACTTACCTATGAGGACATAAGCGTCGGACGACTATTATGTATGCTACTGATGCTTACTGTTGACCGTTTCAAAATCGCATGATCTAAATCCACTACGGCTGATCTTATCTTCTATTTACGGCAGTATTACTATTTAAGATATTCTATACAAACAAAACAGTAGATGTATGTATGTGTGTGTGTCTGTGAGTTTGTGTCAAAATATTTCAGTGATAAGCTCTTAAACTACTGGCCACGTAACACTGAAATAAACGGGAAATAATAATCATACACCAACAATGGTTTATATTTGTTTCGATGGATGAATAACGTGTACAACGGCAAGTTGGAATGCAAAAATTTTCATTTCAACTTGTCGACATGTGTCTATTACTTTTGCGCATGAGAAAACTCAGTCATAGCTTGAAGTCGTTTAATTTTAAATATTTCTTTATCTATCTGTCGATAGTGGAAACGGGTCGGAACGCGACTGGAGCGCTAAATGTTTTGTTTCTCATTCTAGCTGATGGCACCCAAGTCGTCAATATATATATATATATATATATATATATATATATATATATATATATATATGAGCAAACAGTTAATAAAACATGGTGAAAACACTTTGAAAAAGAGTTAAAAACATATTTAATCTGAAAAGGAACCACTAGATAAGTGGATAGTCCTTAATCCGCGGAGTTTCGAAGAAATACTTTCCTTCTCATCAGAGGGTAGGAATTAGCAAAATGCGGGATCGGATTTTGCATGCAAAAGTATTTGATGAAACAACAAGTAAGTCAAAGATCTTACTTGAAAACCAACAAAGTGAAGCAGAGGGAATATGGTGAAGACAAAGGTGATTACACATGAATGGATAGTCTGTTGGAAGATAAATAATCCAGTGACGGTAAAATCCAAATATATAACTTCAAGAAAGTCAATTGAATTTCCATTTGCACAAGTAAAATCCCAAAATCCCGTAATTGGAAGAAGATGGTCCATAATAATCCAAAGGCAGAGACCCATGGAAAAATTCACAAAAATGTGTACGAGGAAAAAAGGAAAAAATTCCAATAATATTAATAAAAGAAAAATAAGATATGCTTTTCATTCTACTGCCGAGATATAAACATTATAAGCTCTATCTCCTATTTGGTTTTATCGAGCTTTTACATCTGGCTGAGAAAACTTTATAAATATTAATTCTTTAATATTTATAATATACTTTAATTTTACCATCTTGGATCATTTTGGTAAATTTAATTGTAATTTTTATTATATATATATATATATATATATATATATATATATATATATATATATATATATATATATATAATGATTCTTTGAGGGGTATAAAATTTTTATAATGCAATCATGACAGGAAGACGAAAATTCATGATTAAACGTTTAAAATAAAGTCAACGTTTAACGAATTCTTTTTCAATCCCGAATTGTGCTCACTCATTATTTCATTTAAAGATCTTGGAGACTGTAAGCAGAAGGAATGCCTCTTGGTTTGGACGTGATTAGTCTCTAGGATCTTCGACTAATATATCTTTGCTGTATTTCAATCGCTTGTTTCCAATTTTTTCCCATACATAACCTAACGCAACGTTATTTTTATTTCTACAGATTTTCGATTCCCATTCATGTTTTTGTCTTCTCAAATCCCTCAATACAGCTTTGATAAAACGAGTGCGAAACCGGTCAGCTGACTCCCCTGTTTTTTTTCTCTTCAGCCCGTTAACTTTATAGTAAACCTTGACTTTATTTTAAACGTTGACTTTATTTTAAACGTTGACTTTATTTTAAACGTTTTAATCATGAATTTTCGTCTTCCTTTCATGATTGCATTATTCTAGTTTAATCAAGAAATTAAACTCTATTCTACTGGTTAAAAGCAAAATAAGATCAACGCAAGAAATTTATAACATTTCTAAATTATTGTGTAAACATTAATGTATGTCCTCCGTTTATTTTATTTAAAAAAAAAAGCGAAGTTACAACCAGGACAAAAAATTAAAAATATTTTTACTCATAATTATACGGTTAAATTAAGGGCAAATTTAGAAAGATATAAAGAGAAATATGTGCAATTATGGAGTGAAGCATTTCATCGTGCTTTGATAAAATTCGGTTCGCTAAGTATATTGCAATTTTACAAGAACGATGTCATAAAAAACTAGTTCTTAAATTTAGCGTAAAATTATAACATTTAATACACAAGAAGTTTGGATGAACTACAAACTTCAATATTTGCAAGAACGTCTTAAATCTATCTTCCCATGATATTTCTCCTCCTGAACTATTAATACTTGATCATGGTTTAGACTTTTGTATTCATTACCTGGTGTTAAACTGGAAGAGGTATTTTCCGAATTGAAATCCTTAATGCCCAAGCAGAAAATCTTTCAACAGTTTCTGAAATTAAGGGATTTAAAAGCAATATTAAACGACCTTGCCCATAGCTATGCACGTACACGAATTTTCTATTCAAAATTTAAATGGCGCAAAGAGCATTATTCAGTTATTAAAACTCTGCGGAAAAATAAAATGTTAGTTATTACTAGACCAGATAAAGGTTTAGGCGTTGTAACACTAGATTATCATGATTATGTCGACAAAATATCGACTATATTGAACGACACGGATAAATTTATAAAAACGAGCCCTGCCGAAACTCATGATTGTACAATCTCTTTAGAATCCAAATTTCAAAAGAAATTAGTCAAGCGAGTTAAGAGTGATGTACTTCCATCGGGCATAGCTAATGAGTTTTGGCCCTTAGGATTAATCCGCCCTAGATTATATGGTTTACCGAAAACTCATAAAGTAGGTATTCCCTTAAGGCCCATTTTATTTATGGTAGGGCCATCACGGCATAAAGTTGCAAAGTTGATCTTAAATATTTTGCAACCAGTATTAAAATATTACAGTAAATACTGTTTGAAAGATTCACTTAATTTTGCAGACTTTATTCAGAGGTCTAAAATTTATGTGTTCTTACGACATTAGCAACTTGCGTCCGATTTCGAGAGATATCTGTACTGATTTTTGATATCGTAGCCATTTCTTATATATATATATATATATATATATATATATATATATATATATATACTCTCCTGCTGCTCTCTCTACTAGACCGATTATAATAAACCTGACATGATGATACTCCCCACCTAGGTATGGTGCACAACATTTTCGAAGGTAAAGATCAAAGGTCAATGTCATTGTTTGTGCATATATACTCTGCTAGGGCCCACACCACTGAACCGATCATGAATATGCCTGAGATGATGTTGGTCTTCGACCTAGAAATTAGGCACACTATTTTTCAAGGTGAAGATCAAAGGTTAAGGTTGTATTTAGTCCGGCTCTTCATAAACTCTTCCACCTAGGAATGGTGCACACAAATTAGGACTATCTTTGCTATATCTTTGATAAACATGTGTTTGTGATATTAAACCATTGTGATAGTTTACCATTATGATTCCAGGTCAGTCGCCTCCCGCTTAGTCTATAAATAAAAGGATCAAAGCTTTACACGCGCACTAGTTGATTAATTATAGTAAACTAGTATATCCACGGGCATGGGCAATGAAAGTGAAGAGTTAAAAAATGTAACATTTTCTGAAATTTCTCTTTTTCTACATATGTCTATCTTTTTTCTATCTCTTCCTCTATGCCCTTGCCCTGTCCCTCATTTATCTCCCTTCTCTCTCCTTTTTGTTCTTCTTTCTAAACCTACTCCAATCAAGAAACATTTCTTCTCATCCGACCCACAAGAAAACAGCTACTACACTTTAATGCTAACAGAAACGACAAAAATGTATGTCATTTCGACTTTTACACCAATGACCGATGGAAACATTCTTTCGGAAGTCAATCATATTCTAACTAATATTGGTGCTGATATCCCCCCCTAGAAATAATGAATATTACAAAATACTTCCTTCATGTGATTAGTGTTGTCCGCCTTTTTACACTTTTCTTATAACTTTTAAATTTAAACCCTTTTTTAGCCATTTCTGAGACTAAATCGGGATTGAATACTTTGGTACTAAAATTCTCTGGACGTCTATTCATTGTAAGTTCATAATATAAATAACGATACACAATCTTAAAAATTTCGCAAATGATATGATGTTTTGCTCAGCGAATTTTACACTCGAGCAATAATGTAGTATTATATTGCTTTTGTGATAGTGCTGAGTGTGAAGGTAGATATAAATTCATCGACATCTTAAAGCGAATAGAATGTTACAGGTATTTGAAAGACAGAACGTCCTGTTGTAACGCCATCTTGTTCTTTTTTTCTTTCAAATATGGTTGATATTTCTTATCGACGTGGAAGAAATTAGAAACGGATAATTACTTGTAGAATACAAAAGGCAAAATAAGACGAAACGTCCATAAAAAAAGAACATGAAACATAATTATCATTATTTGTTCCCTTTCATCTCTTAATTAGCCACGTTTTCAACAGAACCACATGTTCACAGCAACAACATTCTCTTCTCGATGAAAGAATTATTATTACATCGTATGAATCAGAAAATTCTATTGTGGGCATAGGTTTTTCTGATATTTTTCTTGTCAGAATTCTTTTTATAAAGACATCGGGATTACGGAGGTATCACGTGAAGGTTGTCAATATCCTAAGTGAAAGTGATTTTTTGTGGAACGAACTGGACTCGAACTTCGGTCTCCAAGGTCATCATTCCGAGAGCCACTAGACTACAGTTGAAAGAATAAACAGGGACGATAAACATAAAATGGCGGATTCACGTTCGTCACACCTACGAAGATAATTACACCCTGTCATTTTTACATTTCTTAGGTAACTAATACATTTGAATGTGTGGATGTTAAAAGCGTGAACAAACGCTTCCAATTTTTAATATATATAAAAATATATATATTTCCTTCAAAGGGGAGATTCGGCACAAGACCGGAAGTAAGGTGATGAGCAGTTATGAAAGTGCAATCTAATCCTTGAAAAATTGCCTCAGCAGCCCGGTCAGTATTTTTTTATTTATTTATTTTTTCTGCGAGTGAGTATCCAGAGGTTAGCTTTAAATTTTCTCCTTGACAAAATGAGAAGGCAAAGCTTGGGAAGGTAGAACCCACAGACTTGGACAAAACAAATCACACAGCTAAAACGTCACATAAATATCAACTACAATGGCAAAGTCTTCATTGGGCTGAGTGTCGAGGACGGATTCTCAACTGGTATGCTTAGTGCTATGAAAGAAAACGACTTTTTTCACTTGCAATGGGTAGATACAAGCATGTTTCCACAAAATCGTGCGCAAGATTTATATGTAAATTATTATGATATATATATATATATATATATATATATATATATATATATATATATACACATATATATATATATATATATATATATATATATATATATATATATATATATAGCAAAATCAACAGGGATTTGAGAAGACAAAATTTATTATTAATACATTACATATTTATTTTATTTACTATTAATAAATTACACATTACTTTTTTATTTGTTATAAATAAATTACGCATTATTTTGTAATTACTACTATTAAATTACACATTATTTTTATTTATAATTAATAAATTACACATGTTTTTATTATTAATAATTTATACAGAGCCACAAAAGTTACGTTAATTTGATTACATTTAATCGGAATATAGTAATAGTTTCCCCATTTATCAGGCTAGATTTTTGTGAAAAGTAAAAAAAACAACATAGGCAGACAAAATCGATAACATTTTTGTGACATTATAGCTAAAGTTTTGTCACTGTCTTTCATCTGCAATAGATTATTAAAATAAACAAACCGTTTTAGAACAGATTCCGTCATAAACATAACCAGTGAATATTGAGAAGACATGAGATTTCGAGGAATTAACTATTTAACATTTTTCACTTTTTACATTTTTTTTGAGGGGGCATTTTCTCTCTCGTGATTAATAGTAAGAAGACATGAGGGTTCGGGGAATTAACTATTTCACATTTTTCATTTTTTATACTTTTTTTGCGGGGGCATTTTCTCTTGTCTTAAATGAATGCACTTTCTCAGGCAAGACCGGGACACGGATAAGCTAATACGAAATATATAAATACTTTAAATGTAAATATATAAACTCAGAATAATCGCTAATGAAATTGTAGTCTTCGTATCAAATATTGAATTCCGTTTTCTCTTGTAAGTTTTTAAATCCATTCATATTTTGTAGATCTGATTTTAGGACCGTTTTTATATAGACTTCTTTTATTTTTGTAGCATCAATATAATAAATAAAAAAAGTCATCGGTCGTCAAAAGTGTAGAAATTAAGGCTAGAGTCTTTTATTTAGAAACGATTACCAAAGATAAGATGTTAATTATTATACCTATTCTATGACCCGTTTGCAATGGAAATCAATAACGCTTCTTCTTAAGATGCGTTCATCTAATCAGCGAGTTTAACGATGGAAATGCTATTTACACGTATTCATAACAGACAGACGGAGAGAATTGGCAGAAGAAAAGTGTCTCATAGACTTATATAGTATAAAAGGGCAAATACATAATTGTATGTCCCAATTAAACCTTTCAGAATATACAACAAACACCAACACAATTTATACTTTTAATCGATGTAAACCCGGATATATAAGTGTTATAGGTGCGGGCGAACTGTGTCCAGGTAAGCACGAAGAACACAATGGAAATCCCAGGCGATCAAAGGGATAATGTGTCAACCTCAGGAAAGGTGACCTATGCTGCATTCAGGCAAGCAGGAATAGAACAATGGGAATCCCGGGATAAGAACGACCTAGATCCATGACGTCAATCGGTTATGGGTCAGACTAGCAAAAATGCAACAGACTGGCGAGAAAAAAGGTTAAAAGGTCGAAGTGATACCAATAAAAGGAGTAGAGAGAAAGAAAGCAAGACAGATAGACATACCGAAGCGAGACACAGATTGACATAGGATTCTGCGACCCATCCTCTGCCTCTAATCTCTACAGCTGTCATTTGTTGAAATGTATATAGTCAATAAACAAAGTCTAGAATGATCAAAAGCTGGACATATATGTAACATAATAACTAAAATAAAAGAAAATACACTGCTCATTACTTAAGGATCAAATAGCAAATTATATAATTTAATATTAACAAGACATACACGCATCCTTTCATGTTATCATTTAAAGGAAAATAATTCTGACTTTTTCACAAATTTCTTTCCATTGCACCGACGCAAGTTAGGTTCGTATGTTATGTCTAAAGAGAGAAATGGGCTGGGCGAAGAAAAAGAGGGCTTGACTCCTATACAAGTTGACAATTACATCGGGAGTGAGGTTCGTTCTGAATCGTAGAATAATCCAACCATTTTTCCAAGGACCTTGCTAACAGATTTGATGTAAGTCTTATATTTCAGCTCAAGAGTGAAGGTCAGTCCCAGACGAGAGCCACCTATTTCAACTAAGTCTAAGTAAAGATCGTGGCGTTGGTGATGAAAATATAGTGGCTTTGTTTTTGATGCATTAAAACTAACAAGCCACCTCTTACCCCATTGCACCACGTGCTCAAGGTCGAATAAGAGATACCCACTTTTTATTGCTGGCCTTTGAAGTGTTGCCATCGATGGTGGTGTCATCTGCGTTAATGTCGTCGATTATTCTTTGAGTGTGATTTGGGACGTTATTGATGAAAGTCAGGACGGAGTTGAGACTTGAGCTTGGGACTTCTGCCGATCGCCGACTACTTGTATAAATCTATTAGAGAGAAAGGATTCGATGGTTGAGAAGAGACTTCCAGATATACCCTAGATTGAAATCTTGTGAAGTAGACTTTTATATGAAACTAGACTACCCGTGACCCGTTGAGTCAGTATGTTATATTAGCTATGGAATTCATGTATGAGCGTGACACCTGTGACGTAAAGAAAATAGTTTTTTTTTGACATAACAGAAATATTTCTATGAAAGTATATTAAAATGAAAAAAGAATATAGATAGATTTCTATGAGTCGTTCTGTTTATTATAATTGATTTTTTTTATTTACAGTTACTGAATTATAAGTGGTTGGTCATACATAGGTAAATGTGCACTGAACAGATACCATAATACTTACTATAGTTAAATTCAAATTTTGATATATCTGCTTTTTTTTACATCGTTCATTTCTGTATTACGTTTAAGTTATTTTAAACCCCACTCTTCCCATGCAAAATAATAATTTCAAAATACTAACGTTAATATTTCAGCGTCCCAATTGTTCTTTTGTGTCTTGTTTATATTAAGCCCCACTCTTCCCATGTTAAATAATTGTTCTTTTGTTTGTTTTTTCGCGTTTAAATTATCCAAATAAACAATTGTTAATACTGTCTTCTTTTTTACATCGTTGATTCCTGTATTACGTTTAAGTTATTTAAACCCCACTCTTCCCATGTTAAATAATAATTTCGAAATAATAACGTTAATATTTCAGTGCGCAGATCATGCGCGCATGCGCAACCGGATGTCATAAACCGGAAAGTAGGTTACATACATCGTTACAAGGTAATTTGAGTTTTATAATTATATAGACTATATCAAATGACTTTGATATGTCAAGAGCTATTGCCCTAGAGAGGAAATCACCATCGATAGATTCACTGACCATTAGTACATCGGCTGTAGCTGAAAACCATATTGCTTGTCACTAAGTAAGTTGATTTTGGCGAGGTGATTGACAATATCTCTATATATCACGGATTCGAGCAACTTACTAATGATACCCAGATGACGGATTAGTGTGTACCAAGATGCAGAAGACCAATCTCCAGTATTTTTAAATACTAGACAGACTGCCGATATTTTTCAAGGTATTTGGAAGTATTTCTCCTTTAGACATCGATTGAACAGCTTTGCAAGTATGAGAACTATTTCCGATTGCAGGCGAAATCATCTCAATATTTGATCACATCTTGCCAGTGAATCCTTGTAAACTTAAGACTTAAAGAATAAAACAAAAGGACTTTTTAGCTCAACAAATAAATCAGAGAGTAATTGGAAAAGACGTTGGTCTCTCCCATTCGCAACAAGAATTCCTCTAACTACAACCACTGTCAATGATTTCCCCATTTATCTCTCTATCTTAAACTAAACTAAATTCTATGAATAAAGTTTCGTTCTTAGAACGTCCGTGGAATACAATATCGCTGGGCTATTTTCCAGCTGACTAAAACATGGTTGTTTTCATGTCCACTTTAAAAATTTCTGTTGAGCTGCCCTCTTAAATAATTAATTCTGCCTAATCACAACCATAATAACCAATCATTTTAGTGTTGTCTCATCGTCCACCTTGCACTCAGTAAACCTTTATTCCCGAGTGGCTTTTGGGTCCTGATAAATGGTAAATCATGAGCAAACAAAAAATTTATTATATTTTTTACTAGCAGTGGGGGCGTTTGACATCACTGGTCGTAAAATGCGCTTAATATATTTTCATTCATGCAGATTTCGTATTTATTAGTACAAAGCCAATTCTCTATTGAATATTTATACATACACCAACACAGACGACAAACATTTAGCTCTTCAGCCGTGTTTACTACCGTTTGAGCTAACCCGACAGATAGATATGAAAGTTATAAAATTAAACAGCTTTTAGCTATAATTAGTTTACGCACGCAGTACTAAATATAATGTCGGCAAATTGAAAAGCAAAAAGTTGAACTGAACATTTTGCATTTCAATTTGCCAAATTCGGTACGCGTTTTCATCCATCCAAACAAAGATTTTACTTGTTATAAACTATCCCTGGTGTATAATTACTGTTTCCTGTTAATGTTAGTGTTATATGACCAGTAGTTTAAGAGTTTAAAACACACACACAGACAAACACACATACATATATCTACTGTTTTATTTATATAGATTAATCTTCTAATTTTGACATGTTTCCATTTGTTCAGACACTTTGATTTAGAAAGGATTTTCATTCTAATGACTTATAATGTCAACTGCAAACTAAACCTCCTCATCATTTCTAAATTGGTATTTGAATTTAATTAAAATTTATCGAAGAATTAAATGAAGCCTTTTACTTATTTTGCTGCTCTTTTCCGCTCCACTTACAATTAATACTTGTTGAAATTTTCCGACATTTGATCATCGATGGTTGGTTGATCTGCTTCTGGATGATTGGTAAATGAACAAATAGAGACAAGTTTGATGCGACTAAACGTGCATTTGTCATGTTGATTTCCTGCGCGTTCCGAGTTGCCAATGTTTACACAAAAGCGCTTTTCCTGTTATTGGTTTTACTTCCCAATTGTGTCCTGACTGAGCAAACATCTGCTCGCACCGGTTTTCACGGCGCGGAAAGGCGGAATAACCTATAGTCAATATCCGCTACGTTAGGAAGGTTTCCATTTTTGGATCTGATGAAATTTGACTTATTCGTCTTCGATTAAGAGGGCATCCTGGTGAAGTTGACGAAAACTGGAAGGCAGGAAAAGAGACAGAGAGAATAGAACACTATTTAGATGTTAAAGAAAATTTGAGATGAAACGCCTAGTCGAAACAGGGAAAAACGTATGACTTATTTAAAAAAAATGGTTCATTACAATCAAATTAAAATTACAATGTAAAAACATATTGATTTTTGTTTTGTTAAACTGTTATACGACAATTCTCGCATTAGATAATACAAAACGTACATATATTTTGCGACATATCATTTTAGAGGCTGTGTAATGCTGAAATACAATGAAAGCTGTGTCGCGTTGTTTTATGGTAGATCATTTTTTTCTTTCTTTTTGTATATTCTGGACTACATCATATTGTTCTACAAGATCAAAGTGTAGTATCTGTTCCGGCAGATACTGCAAGCTATGACTAGCTAGGACTAGCTATGACTAGCAAAGACCAGATGTGGGGGAAGCCCCACATGCCTGACCATTAACCAGCTCCCATTTCCCACCTCTCGGGAGCTGGTCCCCTTTTTCCCTTCCCCCTCCCTTCACTCCTCACATTAAAAATCGGCCTTGTGCCTAATTTGCTCGGTGGGGGAGCAAATAAATACCATCTGTTCCGGCAGATACTGCACTTAAGATAATTTGTACCAGTCAATGGAGGGGAAACCCTCTATACTGGGACAATTATTATTTTTGGTAACCAGAGTGCCCCCTTTTTGCCTACTTTAAGGGGAGCTGGTTTTTACCTCACATTAAAAACGGCCTTGTGCCTAATTTGCTCTGTGGGGGAGCAAATAAACACCATCTGTTCCGGCAGATACTGCAAGCAAAGACCATATGTGGTGGCAACCCCACATATAAGACCTTGGTCAATGTAGGGGCAACCCTTCATACCAATTGTCACTATCCAGCTCCCCTACTCCCCGGGGAGTTGGTCCCCATTTCTCCTTGACTCCTTACATTAAAAATCGGCCTTGTGCCTAATTTGCTCAGTGGGGGAGCAAATAAATACCTCAAAGTGTAGTATCTGTTCTCCAGATGCTACACTTCCATTTCTTGTTCTCTTTCGGTGGAGGAGCAGTCCTTCACAACTGATACATTTTTTGTACCTTTTCTCCACGTTAAAAAACGACCCTGGTGTCTAACTCTGTCCCGTGGGGAGGCATTGTAAATAAGTACATACTAAGGACTTCAACGCTTAGAATATTTAAATTTAATAAAGCTCGTATTCTTTTTTTTTTGCGACATGTAAGCCAGCTGGTTTATTTCATTCTGAAGTATCAGATTGACAAGAAAGTTCTTTTGAAAAAAAATTGACTCATCTTCTTGGCACATTTTCAAATTAATCTCCAAGCACCCGACACGTGTTTGCTTCTGGACCTGTGAATTCATCTAGCAGGCATCTTATACAGATGTAAATGGACATGAGTGATAGTTTCCACAGATCCCGTACTAATCTTGACCTCTTGTGTTATTTGCTGAATATTCGCGTCTCGATCTTTAATAATGGTGTACTCAACTTGAATGAGAGCTACGTTATCAATGGCCGAATGGGACGATTAAGTCGTGAAGCAGTTTTCACAGAATGGTAGCCGTGTTTGAATTCATGATTCCAACGTTTTTACAAGACCATATGACAGGACAGTATCACTATACGTTTCTTTCAGTTCAACAGAAGTCCCTTGTAATTGGCGTCTTTTCAAACACACAAAAATAGGATCACTGCATGACACTCACCGTTCACACCTTGTAACTAATAAACTATAATTATAAAGTTGACAAGAAAGTTCTTGCAGTTTTTAACTTTTAAATTCAAATGAACAAATCTCGGCTTAAACAAACATTCATTGATCGAAATAAGCACCATTAGAATCAACACACAATTGTCAACGTCATACAAGTGTATTTCTGCCAATAACCTAAAATTCTTGCGTTTTGCTAGTGATGAAGTCGCTGAAGACATTGATGATAAAATTATATTGTATTTAAAAAAATGCGCAAAAAGTTTTTTTAATGTAAAATTACAATGAAAGTGTCTGTACATTTAGGTATATACAAATATATCTTTATTTATTCTTTTAATCAATAAAATGTCTGAAAAAGATTTTAAATACCACATTTGTGATGTCTCTGTCTATCAGTATGATTGAGGATTTAATTAAAAAGAAAACTATACCAAGATCAAGAATTTATACAACGCTCCCAAACGCATCCATGCTTTCAATTCCTTTTTGCTTCGTCTGGTTCTTATGATCAGCAACTACATTGAATTTACTTGAAAAATAAAGAACAATAACGTATCCTAAAAAAGAAGGATACATGAAGTAAGCCTTCTCCTTTTTTCTCCTCCTCCTCTCTCTCTTTCTCTCTCTCTCTCTCTCTATTTGAAAAGATAGACACCTTCTTTATGAATTTTATTTATATCAACATTTGCGTATTACTTTCTCCCTATCTTTCCAAAAATGTTACTAATTACTTCTATTCAATTTTCGCACCAACCACGAACCTTACTGTGATACAATCGTCAACAAGATCGGAGTACAATTTTTCTCTTCTGGCGGCCACCACTTCCTGACATAGCAATACTAACAAAATAAAAAAAAAATAAAAATAAAAAACGAAAAAATAAAATTACAGTCTTTTTTCTATTATTAGGGTTACCCCCATGGAATGTTTCAGAAAAAATATAATAAAAATATAATAAAATGATTTTTCATTTAACAGAAAAATATATACAGCATTACTCGGTTTTCTAAAAATGTTCAAATTTAACCTTACCAAATAATGCTTTCAAAAGATTTGACTAAACACATCATACTCAGTTTTGCGCCAACCACGCGGTACGCATCGAATCACACTTTAATACTGAATGGGATTAAACGTATAATTTTTTTTTTTGCTTTTTCTACGGACCACAGACTTAGCAACACCAACAAAATGCGGGTAAAAAATCTACAAAATAGTCTTCTATGATTAAGGTGGACGCCATCGAATGTCACAAAAAATCTTTTTCATTTAGTAGAAAAAATATAGCTTTACTCGGTTTTAAACACATTTCAAATTTAATCCTCCCGCTTGTTGAATTATTCCCTGTTGAATATGCTGCTACTGAACTCGTTTTTGTTTATTTTAATCTACTTGGCGGAAGACGGTTAATGTATAATGCTGTAGATTGAAGAACATAGAGGAGTAAGTCTTGTGTAAGTGTGGCCTCGTGGGTGAAACGTGGGAGATCTAACATCCTCTTTCTCTCGATTAGACTTCACATGTCTCATGCCGCAAGACAAGTGGCCGCCGCCGGCCTGGGGAAAGGGATGTTTTGTTGCAACGGCTTATAAAATGATTTTATCGTGCGGTGTTAAATAAAGAAGCAAACTGTCATTTATTGTGTTACGTTGTTGACATTTCTACCGACAAACGCTCACGGTGTCAACTAAAGATGACGACTCGGAATCACATGGCAAAACGCTAATATAGAGATGGCTGTCAGATACAGTGCCAGAAAAACGGTTACAATTTTAGCTGACAATGGAAGTCAAATAATATTCATGATTAAACAGGTTTATTACAATGTAAGTGCCGTAAACAATTAAATTAATAAGAACAATTTCTTTATCACAATAAAGCAATCAAACATCAATATTATGTCACTCATATAAGGTTAGGGTTCATACCTTAGTAATAGGGAACGTTTCTATTGAGGTAAGATACAGAAACATTGTTAACATTAGTTTTTCTTTTTATATTTAAAATATTATTCTCTGGTGATATCAGATGAGGCTGCCTAAAGGTACTGGTTTCCTGACCTAAAATGCATCAAGCATTGATGTTATTATTTTATTTTCCTTTCCTTTTGCAAAACTCGATAATTTTATGAAAAGCTAATATAAAAATACAGCAAGTTACCGCCACAAAACAACCAAACCAAAAGTCATGAATAAATAATTGATTTAAATACTTTGAAGCATACAACTTTTGCCAAAATGATCGGATTTGACATTAAATAACTCGCAAAAGGTTGATATATCTTTAAGCGGAACAACCAAGCCAAACAACATGGATAAATATTTGAAGATATCAAGAACTTTAAGCCTAAAACATTTTTCAAAAATGATTCGATTCGACATTAAAAAAAAACTGAAAAGATTTGATATGCCGTAAAACAAAACAATAAAAAACATCCATTTTCCCGTTACTATTTTCTTGCAATAATATTCTCCGACGTATATTTCCTTTGGTTTTAATTTTAGCGCTATTCGTAATAAATATCTAGAAAACTTACTGTTGGGTCACCACTTATAAAAGCCAACAGCTACTCGAGGATAAAGGTTAACGAGATCGAATGATTATCCGCCAACGCTGATTGAAAGGAAATAGTTTCCCAGATGATGCAGTCTTGATTTTCAAATTCGCGTTGTAGTCGGAAGTCCAACTCGGGGTGTTCTACAAAACTATCCAGAGTTACATTAAACCATGGGATAAATGCGTAACTGAATGATTCCTAAGTAGAGAAAGAATAATAGTTGTGCAAATTTTCGTTGCTCTACTGCTATAAAAATTTGGTCATGGGCATTACTTATTGAACGTCTCTCGTAAATTAAACTTTTATGTTGTTTATATATGTTCTCCGAATTCTTTATTCTGTCTCTAATTAATGTTCATACTGTAATAGCTCTACAAGGGTATATAGCCAAACGCTCCTTACATCTATGATATCACTAACAAGGCTGGTCCTAAAAGAGATTTTGAAGAACTAAATAAAATAATTATTATTCAACAAAGCCGCGTTTATCCATTCATCAAAAGTAAACCTCCTGCCTTGAAGAATTCAATTAAAGAAAGCGAACACGTACTACCCAAAGATCTGTAACAGATTATGACTAATCGGATCAGAATATTCTATTTTTTTATGCTGCCAGATAGAACAACCGTCCCTTTTTCCTCGCCTTCTCACTCGTACTCTTTCCAAATAAATAAACCGAATTGCTAAATAAATCAATAAATACGTTCCACTCTTAGAATTCGATTTCTGCTAAAAAAAAAATAAGGCTTGGTTTTTGGTCAGAGTAAATAAATCTATTATTACTTTTAAAATGTCTCAAAACTAAACAGAATTGTTCACAAAGGTCATTAGAAGTAAAGAAAAGTTGTCTTACGTTTTTCAAGACCGTAACCATTATTTTTACTTCGAATATATAGGAAGGGCTGGTTTTAAAATAAATCTTGACCGTTCTTGTCAAATATGTTTTGCTAACACTTAACAAAAATCTAAAGAAAACCAATATCACTTTGGTACGTTTTAAATGATTCGCAAGAGATTCCATAAATGTCATTATGATTATATAAAAAAAAATAGATAAGCACACTGACGTTTACTCATTAAATACTCCCCGAAATTCACTAGTCTGTGTAAAAGTTTTTTTCAAATTTTATCTTTATCAGAGAGGCGGTAGCACTCTCTATATAGGGATGGCCCGTACACGCCTATATACGCCTACAAAACAAAACTATCCAAATCTCAACTAAAATTAACTTATAAGTTTCAAAAAGCACATATTCTTACAGAGAAGCGTCTTACGAATCCAGCGAATGTCAGAATGTCGGTTAAAATGTCAAAAGAGAGCAAAAAAAAAAAGGGTACAAAAATGGCCAATTGTTCTTCTTTCTTCTTTCTTCTTCTGCTTTCTTCTTTCTTTTGAGACGATGTATCTCGGTGTACGAACGGTCTCTGACAGCAGTTCAAGCATCAATCGACTGCTCTTTACACGGGGAAGTGCAGTGACCCATCGCTTTTTAGCTAACTCCATAATTAAATAAGATTACGTGTAATAACAAGTTTTAAACACTATATACCCAATGTAGACAGACCACTTCGAACACGGAACTTCTTTCAAAAGGGACAGCTCCAAATAATACACCGGATGCTCACAGACGTTCCAGTTTGCCAGTGGCCTATATTTCTTGGACGCTGAATATTTGAGGTGAACGTTAAGGTTTTTTCTTTAAACAGTAACCCAACAGCGTTAATGAAACCACGAAATCTTTATCTCAGTTGATCAAAATTGTTATAAGAGTAACCTATCAGCAAGTACGACGTCAAAAAACAATGTTATAAAAACAAATAATTCTTCAGATTTTGGACTGTAAAATATGTACAAAATGTCAATGCTGTGACCAGGATTCGAACCTAGGTTAGCACGGCCACAACGTGGGATCCTAACTTCTAGACGATCACGGCTAACACTGCCGTCTGTCGCTCTTGGCAGAAAGACACATGACTACTGTCAAACTATTGAAAAATAAGGAGGAAACTTGAAATTCTCACGCATGCGCAAAAATACACTATAGCAACCATTGTTAAATGCAGCTGGATCTCTGCTCGCTAAGAAAAGTAGATCAGACCAGTTCTTCTAAAAACTCACCAAACGCCAAAGGAAATAAGTTAAATTAACCGCAAAAGAAACTGCAAGAAAGTCATCTTCTAAGAACTCACTGGAAGCTGACCAAAAAGAATCAAAAACCAAGCCCTAGCCACAAAAATAACTATATATTGTGGCTACTATACACAATCTACTAATAAAAACAAATAAGTTTTCTAAAATAAACTACAATAAATTAACCAAGTAACCTCACACTGTCACTGATTAGGACTTCATATAAAGATAACAACTACACTATTGCTGTATATACCGTTCCACACTTTAACTATTGGTGACGGGGCAGTATCTCAATTCTACGAGAGTTGACTTGCTGTAAGATAAGTGATATTATAGTAAGATACACATAAGTGTTATATGTTTACATTTAATAAAAAATGCCAAAGTCAGTACGTAGTAAAAAAGCTCAGAGAAATATAGACTATGAAAAAAACAAAGTCAAGGTATTATCTGAGCAAAAAGAATACTATCAGAAAAATGCTGAAATAATAAAAATTAAGTATCATGCAAATCCTGAGGCAAAGAAGGCTGCCTCACGTGCTGACTCAAAAGCACGGTATAACAGGGATCCCGAGGGGAAAAACTGCCTCACGTGCTCTTTATAACAAAGAACCAGAAAAAAAGAAGGCTGCCTCACGTTCTGACTCAAAAGCACGGTATAACAGGGATTCCGAGGGAAAAAAGCTGCCTCACGTGCTATTTATAACAAAGAACCAGAAAAAAAGAAGGCTGCCTCACGTGCTGACTCAAAAGCACGGTATAACAGGGATCCCAAGGGGAAAAAAGCTGCCTCATGCACAAACTATTATAAATATAAATATCAAAAACTGCCAAATCTTTGCCAAAACGCCAAAGAATGAACCAAGAAAAATTTAATAGTGAAGGTATGAACATTTTAGAACTTTATAATACTCTAACTGTTTTATCAGAGAGGCAGTAGCACTCTCTATGTAATATAGAACCGATGGAGGACCAAGAGGCAGCTCCTAAGGCCCAAAACCCAAAGACCTAAAACCCAGCAGGAAGCGACCTGCTACTAATGGAGGCGGCAATGAGCCGCCTCCTACAAAAGACAATACTATCATGAATGTAAGTTTAAAAATAAGACTGTAAGTAAAAATACTAATTAACAAGAATAAAAAAGCATTGGAAATGCAAAAGGATATAGGGATGGTATGCCAAAAAGTATACAAAGAAGATAGTTATGAATGGCTAGGCACATGGAAATAGAATTGCATCCAAAGTATAACCCTATAGCTTTTTACAACCGTAATGATGGCACGGAATGAAGATTGGAGAAAAGCTATAGGGCTATACTTTGGATGCAATTCTATTTCCATGTGCCTAGCCATTCATAGCTATCTTGGTTGTATACTTTTTGGCATACCATCCCTATATCCTTTTGCATTTCCAATGCTTTTTTATTCTTGTAATAAAATAATACTATGCTTTTGAAAATCTTTACTTATAACGATAACACCATTTACTCTATATAACTTGCTTCCATCTGTAAACTAGCTTATAAATGCCTCGCTTATTAAAATCTTCAGGTTTTTGTGTGAAATGTGAATCTTGCTCATGCTCTATCACCTCTTATGAAGTTAACCTAAGGCCATCTAAATGATTTTGTAATCTTGAAAATAAGTGATACTCCGACGGAGATAGTTTATGCAGGATGGGGCAAGATTTCTCAAATAAATTCTCCTATGATAACTTTAGTCAGTAGTGCTATATAAGAAAGAGCGTTGACTTTCTTTCCGTTTATTAAAGAAGGCCGCTTCTGGATCAACATGGGTGAGTATATTGCAGACAAAAATAAATGATGCTTTAAAATTCTTGAAAAAATTTAAATTAATCTTGGTTTTATGTTTAAGTAATCACAATATACCTCACATATATTACAATTGTCTAAACGCACCTTCTGTAAACCAGCGAAAACTTTTTTTACCGACCTAATAGTAGTCAAAATCCTGGTTGTCTGCAACAAAATGATCTTTAACTACAAGAGTGCGAGAAGATAAGCGAATTAGTAATGTTGCGTATCTTATCTAGTTTTCTCTTTTTCTTTTATATCTCTATGGAGCGTGACGTGAGTATCGTATAATGGTGTGAGGAGAAAACATCTTTAGCTGAACTCTGAAGAAATAATGGATATCCCACCCTCACTGAAATTATAAATGATGCAAGAATACAGGCCAATAAGTCTCCTGTGCGTCATAAGTAAGTTGCTGGAATTTGCGTGAAATAGAGAAGTAATCAACCATCTCAGCAAAAATAACCTTCTTAGTAACACGCAATATGGTTTCAACTCTGCTAGATCTACAGCAGATGTGCTTACAGTTATATCTCATAGGATTAGCGAATATCTCGACGGAGGCTACCTTTCTAGGGCAATTGCTCTTGACATATCAAAGGCCTTTGATAGGGTATGGCATAAAGGTTTAGTTCACAAGATCTCCAGCTAAGGCATAGCTGGAAATGTCTTCTCAGTTATTAAATCATTTCTCTCTGATAGGTTCATAAGAGTAGTAGTTGATGCGCAGCAATCAGAACCTCACAGTATTAATGCGAGAGTGCCTCAGGGGTCCATCATAGGCCCAACTCTCTTCCTCATCTACATTAATGATCTTCCAAATCACATCCTTACATCATTCGTAGACATTTATGCTGATTACACTACTATCTATGGTAGCATATCTAATACCGTAAACGACCAATTTCTCTCTGATTCTCTCTCCTCTGATCTTGAGCATGTGGTACAATGGGGAAAGGAGTGGCTGGTTATTTTTAATTCGTCTAAAACCAAGCTTTTATCTTTACATCATCAACGCTCTGATCATTATCTGGCATCAATTAAAATGAATTGCTCTCGTCTTGGGGAGGCCTCATGTTTTGACAAGCTCCTTGGCTTGACCTTTACTCCTGATCTTAAATGGAACACATACATTAAATCCGTTGCTAAGGCCGCTGGAAAAATGGTGGGATCCTTCTACCGATCCAGTAGATATATCACTGCTGATGCAATTCTCTACCTGTATAAGAGCCAGGTACGTCCAAGTATGAAGTACTGTTGCCACAGCTGAGCAGGAGCTGCGAGAAAGGACTTGCCCTGCCTTAATAGAGTTCAAAATAGACTTCGTAGTCTCGTAGGGGATGTCCTTTTCTCTTCCCTGAAACCTCTTTCTCACAGAAGAGATGTTGCGAGTTTGTCTCTGCTTTATCGTTATTTTAATGGCAAGTGCTCGGCTGAGTTTCAATCTATGGTCCCCCTCACTAAACTTTCACAAGAAACACTCATTTAGCAGAAAACACAATCAATAATTCCCCCACTCTTTATCCGTGCCTAAACCTAACCGTAGATTCCATGAAGAAAGCTTTTTTTCTTAGAACTGCATGACTATGGAATTGTCTTCCGTTTTCTTGCTTTCCAGCTGACTACAATATGGTTGCCTTCAAGTCTAACGTAAACAAGTTTTTGATGAGCTGTTCCACTTACGTTAACAATTTTACTGAATTTCCATTACTAACGATTATTATATTGTCCAATTCTCTACTGTACACTGTTTAACCCTTATCCTCGAGTGACCTCTTTGCCTTAATAAGTGGTGATACCTATGTAAAAACACATTTTTTAGTAGTTTCTAATTCTAATAAAGCCATACCTATAGATAATTACGATTGGTTCTTTATTTTATCAAACGATATCGCGGCATGTTAAGTAAGAAATGGAGAAAACTTTAGGCGCTTTACTTACACATTCGAACGCACTAGAAGGGGTACCCGGCGTTTCCTGGTCCTAAAATACTCTTAAATAGAGAGAGAGAGAGAGAGCAAGAGAGAGAGAGAGGGAGATAGATAGATAGATTTAAATTTACTTAAATAGAGAGAGAGAGATAGAGAGAGAGAGAAATAGATAGATAAATAGATAGATAGATTTAAATTTACGCATATTTCATATTTATTATTATAGAGTTAATTATTTCATATCATATTGTACCCAATATATAGTGATTTTCAAAAGTAAAAATGAAAATATGATTTGAATGCCATCAGTTTAAATTGAAACCGCAACGAAAACATAACGAAACAGTTTAATGATTGAAACTATGTTTAGAAGTTAAACAAAGACTAACGTTTGTTTTTGATACTCAATATGGTTGGGTTGTGGAAAGGAGTGTAAATTTTATTAAACAAAAGCTGATTCTATGACAACAATGTTTTTGATGGACAAACATACGCGGTCGGATGGTTCACAGAGTTTTGTAATTATCCCTTCATATGTTTGATCCTCACATCTTTTTTATCGTTTATGCTTAGGTCAAACGTTACCTTTTAACATCAACACTAGCGCTTTCAGATCAGGCTGTCTGAAAATATCGGCTTCATGACAAAAAAAGGCAACACACATTGATATTACTGTTTTTGTTTTCCTTTCCCTTTGCGAAACTTAATTATCTTCTGCAAAGTAAAAAAAAATCAATAATGTTTATCTCTACAAAGCAACCAACTCAAACATGATTACAAAACAGTTGACCTTTGCAGTGTAAGTCGAATAAAACATTAAGCCTATTGTTTCTTTTGCGCATGCTCAAAATTAAACATTCATAGCTCACAGTCAAGTAATTTTAAACATTTCATAGCCATCTGTCTGTAGCTCAATTTGTAACGACGCTAGAGAAATAATAACAACTACACCTACAGGCTAAACGTTTTGGGTTCTATTCTAGCAGATGGTACCCAGGTTATATTTTTTAATAAATCTTTAAATCATTACTATATATTGGATAATTATCAATAGAGAATTGGTTCTTTAATTATAAATAAAAAATATGCATGAATTAAAATATAAAATATATGCGTAGTATACGAGCGGACAACACCGAGCAGCCTGCTAGTAAAGAACAAACTTATTTTGTCTTTTGGGAATGTTTTTATGTTTGTTTACTTCGTTGTCGGTAGATAATCATTTTCTTAGTATTTAAAATAATCATTTGTGAAATTCTTTAGTAGAATTATGTACAAATTATGCCGTTGTAAATTTTATATATATATATTTTTTTTATAATCGTAGACTGATAAAACGAACCAATCTTGATTATTTCTAATGTTCCATTAGGAACGGACAAAGGAATACACGAGAAAAGGGAAAGAAATGGAGAAAAATAAAGCAATTAAAAAATCATAAGCAGGAATTTAAGATTTATAGCATTAATTTAGAAGTACGTTTACATCAGAAAGCTAAATAAATATTGGATGGGAACTACGCCTTAAAATTGACAATCCTTAAAAGTTTACATAAAAATAAAATTATCCTAAACGAAAGAATGAATTGGTAATTGGAGAAGTTATGCAATTATGCCCTTAAACCGTTTTATAAATATTTTAAACCGTATTCTTAACGAAAAGAGCCTATCTATATTTTCGGAAAAAATTCAACATCAGTTTGTTTGTGTTTTTAGAAAACAAATCCAGAAAGGCATTGCCATTTGCCTTTCTTTCACATTTGGAAAACAAGGAGAAACGCAATATCATTCCTTGTTCTATAGCGCCTAAATGGCATTGCCCATAGTAGATTCTTTCGTTTTTATAGCTGTCCTCCGTTGTTAAATTGTAGTAATTACAATGCATGTTCAAATGAACACGAATGATCAACGGGAAGAATACTGAAAAAAGATTATAAACGATTTTAAGGTATAGGTTCATGCAATATATATATATATATATATATATATATATATATATATATATATATATATATAGAGAGAGAGAGAGAGAGAGAGAGAGAGTAACAGTGAGAGAAAGCAAGACAAGAGAAGCCGGGTGAGAAAGAGATAAGAATTCAAAGAAACTAATACTTACTTACAAAATATAACAATTAATGTAGTAAATTTCGTGTCATAACATTACATCGTAAAAACATTATTAAACAAAGATGAATGTACTTAGCTTAAACGCTCATTTTACACATATCTTAGATTTCAACCACATACTTGAGACATCATCAAAGAACGAAGATGTTTCTTACACATCACCTACTACCTTAGCCAAAATCCTACTTCAAGAACATAAAATAAATCATTGTACGCGGACAAAAATACTCAGTATATCAAGGCTTCACTTCGTGCTAATATCACTATTTTTCATTTCTAATTATAACACTAGGCAACAAAAGATTTTCGTGGTGCCCAAGATGTTGCAACTTTTTACCTAATTTGAGGGCGCCGATCACAGGAATGCTCCATGTTGCTGATGTATTGATGGAAACGCTTCTCTTGATCGTCGCTTCAATGACCTAGATTTTCTCGAAAACGGACAAGATGGCTGTGCAAAACATGTAACTTGATGTATTTGACGGAGATTTATAATGAATGTTTCAACAAGCTCTTTGTAATTGGGCGCCTTTATTTTCCCAAGAAAAATTTTCCTACATTCGTAAACGCTGTCCAGGCACTCAATTCTGCAGTATACATAAAATTATAAAAATTTACGTCATTCATTAAATTTCGAATCTGGTGTCCATTAAAAATTCCAGCTTTTAATTTCTGTATGGTTAGGCCAGAAAATTTCATGCAAATACATTTGAAATAGTTGCAATTTTTCTCAAGAGCGTTCGCAAAATATTTCATGATGCTAAGTTTTATGTGAAGAGGAGAAAACGCAATTTTGAAACGCTCCACTAAAGGAGAAGCCAGAATATTGAAAGAGCCAGAAATCAGTTCACTACATACAGGTCCATCTTTTTTTTTATCCAGTGCTCTGTTCTTGCCTTGCTATTCTACAAACACAAAAAACAAGGAAATTTTGTGTAGCCACCTCGTAGCCGGAGAAGAAACCGAACCATTTTAAAATACACACATAATCCATTCGTGCTGTGTGTATGAAATCTTTTCCAGAACAAATTTGATTTTATCATATTTTTCTTTGAGTGTGGTTGAATGGCTTAGAGGAACTGATCCATATAAGTTGCCAGTGTGAAGAAGAACACATGTTAAACTTCTTTTGGAACTCTCTATAAAAAGGTATCAATCTTGAGAATAATACTGTTCGACACGAAGCTGCTGCAATAGGCCGGCAACGTCGTTGCAATATACTATGTCGTTTTCCCGAGTGAAATATGGCAAGAATTCAATATGGCGTTTTCTGTAGAAAAAGTATGAGAGTTCTAGGATGAAGCAGATTATTTTTCTTTGAGTCTTGAAGCTAAAAGTTCAAAAGATTCTTTAGAAAGGTTGATATCTCTAGTCAGAGCATCAAGTTCTTCTTGAGAAAAAAAGATGTGGCAGTGAAGAAAAAAGAAAACCGATATCTGAAAGAATGTCAGTGGACTAAACAGAGGCTTCGTCTTCTTAAGAATCAGGCAAATCCAATTCGGGCAAGCCTTTAAACACTGGAACAGGAATTTCATTGCAGTGTGTAATTGGCCTGATTGCAGACTTGAGGTTTGGATAAACCAACGAATTCCTGTTCTTCCTGTTGTTTCTTTTCGTTTTAACTGCACAGGAATAGCAGTCATCGAAATGGTTTTTGGTGCACGCCAGACCATAGAAATATTAAAGCGGAGTGACTTTCTATCCTTTTGTGTCCACTGTCGAAGATGCTCAACACATATTCCCTTCAACTATAGCAAAGCACATTTGGATTGACCAGTGTACTGATATCAATGAACTAGGCGAACAGGAACAATACAATTACTTTGGCATAGAAGAAAACGACTCAATCCAACATGGCAGAATATAAGAAAAAATAAGCAGAAAATGTGTACGCTGTGTACGAAAAATTTGCAAAACACAACTCACAAAAAAACAACAACAAAAAAAAAAGTAACTGCCATTAACCAGTTTACCATGTGTGAGGAAAATACAGAAGGCTTACCGCAAAAACGTGCTCGTGTCTGTCTGCCCTGCGGGCCGAGAAAGAAAATCGAAAAGATTCAAGATGGCGACCGTGGTATTTTAATGGCCACGGTCTCGCACAGTTCTCGAAAGATCGCGTCTCACATGTGATTTTGAGGTGCGCCCGGGCACCATAAAAGCAGGTTGATGGGGGATTGAGCAGAAGCGTTCAGACCTGTGTAGAGTGAACATCGCCAGACTTTTCCGAACTTGTTTACATTGGACTTGATATTGGACAACGATATTGTAGTCGGCCGAGAAGCAAGCCAGCAGAACAGTGTTCCATAGGCGGGCAGTTCTAAGAATGAAGCGTTCAGACCTGTGTAGAGTGAACATCGTCGTGCGACTCAAACTTTTCCGATTCACCATGTCAGTAGTGACATACAGTTTTGGCATTATTTAGTGGACACAAAAGGACATTAACAGGCTAGACACTAAAGCAACAGGTTAGACACTAAAGCAAAACAATGTTGACACTGCTCATAGTAATTTACAGAAACCAATGTCTACCTAGGCTGTATCTGCCCAGAGAAATAGGTGGTATGTGTCTGTCAGAAATTGACCATTAACAGCTACTGTGAAACTGGGAAACATCTGATGAGCTTTAAACCTTAAGATGGTATATGAATACCAAGAAAACGAGAGCCAGTAGAATTACCGCCATCACAAACATGGCCAAATATTTAGGCAATACTGTCTTACAAACGAGACAAAAGCAAGACAAGTCTGCAACGGAAATAGCCCAGAAGAATCAATAAATACACAGAGACCTTCAATTACAGAAAACTTGAATAATAGGCCAAACAACAGTATGCTAAGTATTTCCTGGATGAATTATCACCGGAATATTTTTTTTACAAAGAGGTTATCACATATCAAGGTCCGGAGGCCACTCGAGGAGAAGGGTTAATGTGTGCATGGTAGTTATTGAGACAGTAGCGTAGTAATCTTTTGTAATTTAGTATAATTTGATTATTTACGAGGATGGTTCAATAAGAACGTGTTTACGTTGGACTTACCGACGACAACATTGTAGTCAGCTGGACAGCAGACAAGCGGAGCAGTTCCACAGTTCTAGGAGAGAAGCTTTGTTCATGGAATCCACGTTTAGATGGAGATACCTATAGAAAGTGGGGAAATTTATTTTTAGTGATTTAGGCTAGACGAGTGTTTTTGTGAAATATTGGCGAGGGGGGGGGTATAAATTGGAGCCCAGTCGAACACTTGCTATGAAAATAGATAGGATAGAGCATAGACAGTCTCGCAACGTCTTTTCTGTGTGAAAGAGAAAAGAAAAGGGCATCGTCCACTAGATTACAAAGTCTATTTTGAACTCTGTCAAGGCAAGATAGGACTGCAAGCAGCTCCTGGCCAAATGGGGAAACAGTACTCCATCCTGGGATGTACTTAGCTCGAGTACAAGTGGAGAATTATATCAGCAGTGAAATATCTACTGAAGCATTAGAATAATCCAACCATTTTTCCAGCGACCTTGGCAATAGATTTGATGTATGTGCTCCATTTCAAATCAGAAGTGAAGGTCAGACCAAGAAGCTTGTCTAAACATGGAGCGTTCTCGAGGCGAGAGCCGTTCATTTCAATAGGAGGCTGATGTGAGTCAAAGTGTTTATGATGAAAAGATAGAAGTTTGATTTCAGACCCATTAAAATAAAATAAGATCTTGTGTAGTAAGCCTTTATGTCACACCTTATAAAAAGCTTTTGATATGTCAAGAGCAATTGCCCTAGAAACGAAGCGGGCGTCGCCTCGACCCTAATTCACTAATCATGTGAGATATTACTCTTAGCACATCAGCTATAGATCTAGCAGAACGGAAACCATATTGCATATCACTGAGTAGGTCGTTTCTGCTGAGGTGGTTGACCACTTCTCTGTTTAACACAGATTCTAGTAACTTATTCATGACGCACAGGAGACTGATTCGTCTGTACTGATAAAGAGATGACCGATCGCTTGAACTTTTAAATACAGGGCAGATTGAAGAAGTTTTCCATGTTGTTGGGAAGCATGTCTCCTTAAGAGAACGTTTAAACAACTTTGTAAGTATGGGGGAGAGTTCTGGTTGAAGGCTCTTTAAACTGGCTGAAAAGAGGATCGCTTCACTACGATCAGGGAGAATGATAATGGCTGCCCAAGATCAACGCTTAATGACTAGTGCTTTAAGAAAATGAGTGGTCTCAGTAATAACAATTGCAAATTCTGCTACACAGAATATGAGCCATCTGGTATCCAGTTGTAAAGTTCTGTCGGGTGACACCAATTATACATTGCGACACAATGTAGTGTATAAATATCCCCACTCGAAAATCTGTAATAAGCTTAATATTCAGTATAGTAACAAGTCTTGGGAACATATACCAGGAACAGCAGATTGTAAAAAGGCATACATCATCCATTATAACTACGAAAATCCTACAGCTACGTTTTTAGCAAAAGAATAAAAGCAGTTAAACCTAATATACTGATATGGGACAAACGGAAGAACGTAGCAACCTTAGTCGAAGTAAATGCCCCTGGCTTTAACAGAGCTGAGAGAGAAAATATAACAAAATACCAATGCCTTATATACGATATGAAAAGAAACTGGAATTCTAAGAAGATCTCCACCATTCTAGTAATTATAGGAGACACCAAACCCATGAAAAATAATTTCTAAAACTACCTGACAAATATATCCGGTGAACAAAGTGCAAAAGAAATACAAATAATTGCACGCAGAAGAAATGTTAGAATCATTAAAGATTGGAGTGACTGAAATAGTAGGTGAAGGTCTGACATCCGGTAGAATACCCTATCATAGCAAAAACAGCACTAAGTATATATATATATATATATATATATATATATATATATATATATATATATATATATATATATATTGTATATATATATATTGTGTATATATATATATGTATGTATGTATATATATATATATATATATATATATATATATATATATATATATTACATTTATCCATTTATTAATTCTTTGGAAGCCTTAACCTACTTCTTCCGAAGGTAATATAAAATTCACGAGCGGTCATCAGTGTCTGGTATTCTTAAATAGTTACTCCCCTGATACAGACCAGGCTTACTGTCGCTTAATTTCGGCGAACGAGTGTACTAACGTGATATATTATGGCGCTATTACTTATGTCATGTCGTGTTACCATTGCTGCTACTATTGTTGTCATGGTGTAATTAGTTATTTCATGTTATGCTATGTGATTAGTTATATCAATACAGATCTAAAACAATATATAAGAACTATGACAATGTAGACATATAACAAAGTTATTGTTACATGCGCATGCTAGCTTGGTTGTGTGCGATGTGGGATATCCTTTTCGTATACTTATCGGACTATATTTGTTTTTAATATGTACGAAATTTTTAAGTTCACTTTTAGATTTAGATCGGACAATCACAACATTATACTATCTTACGTTGAACATGTTTCTTTCATCTATAATGTTAATCTAGGGCGGATTATGAATTTATACATGATCTAAAATATCTCCCCTCAATCTTCGAATAGAGATCAAAATGTAACATATGTTCTGTCGTTAATGAGTGAAGGGCGAAATAGTTCTAGAATAAAGCATTTTTTTTTACTCTGACGTGGTAGATAATGGCTCACACTAGAGAGTATCCTATATCTTTGCAAAGCCGCAATTCGCTCATGCATGGACTACTGTTGTCACATGTGGATTGGTGCATCAATCAATGGTCTCTCACAGGTTCAAAAAAAGTCTCAAATCTGATAGGCCTTGCATTATCGGCCAATCCTCAACGTATCGCATTACATCTCTCTGCCTGTTTTACAATTACAGAATAGAATGTGCTCTGATAAACGTACAGCACTTGTGCCCCCTCGACGCACATACTCCCGACTAATTAGACAAGCAGCGAAATCCAACCCCTTCACAGTTAATAATGTTAGATACCCGAACGCCTTCTATTCTTGTAGTTTTTCCTCTCTGACTGTTAGACTTTGGAAGTCTCTCCATATTTCCTACTTCCCTGATTGCACTAACTTGCACGTTTAAATGTAATGTGAACAGATATCTTGCTGCTCAACTCTTTAAAGTCTTCTATTAGACACGATCCCAAATAGTAGCCCTTTACTTTCCAAGTGGTAATATGTCTTTGTTGGCGTGAAAAATTTTTTTAAGTTCAAAGTGTCCTTTATGAATGGAGTTTTAATACAGGACTTGTTTCTAAACCCTGCACTTGAAGAGGCAAGTAAATATGGACTAGACTTTTCATAACCTGTTCCACTGCATAATAAATAAGACGCCGTGTTTAGTATAACTTGTTTTATTTTCTCTATTTTTTAAGTGTGTGGTTATCGATATCTATTTCCCTTCATTTATGATCAGATAGGAAAAATGAAGACACGATGCGCATGAGAAGTATGATGCGAGGACACAGCAGACAAACACATTGGATAGAAATGGCGAAGACAAATAGAAATGTGAAATGGCTGACAGAAATACAAAATGGAGGAAAAAAAAAGGAAAATCGAGTTTCTTTTCTTTGCCGAGTTATCGAGCTGAATTCGTTTGATGAAGTAAACAAAGTTGCGTCTGACGTGTTTTTACATTGAAGTCGGAGACAAAGAAATTGCAAAACAAGAATAAAAAAAACAAAAAGGCATAACAGAATACAATGTATTAAAAGGCAGCATATTTAGGAGAATGAAAATATAAGATAAAAAAGGATAAATAGAATAAATTCTAAAAAAAAAAAAACGAAATTAATAAAGAAAGAATAAAATGAACACGAACGTGAGCAATTAGAAAGTAAGGTATGAAAATAAAGAAGAAAGTTCTAAAAAGAAAACACAAGGAATAGATTAAAGTAGAAAATATTGTTGTCTTATTTTACGGTATATCAACACTTTTTTGGGTGCTTTAATACCTAATCCAGTAATTTGAGAAAGAAAAGTTCAATGCTCCAAGTTCTTTATATTTTCTAATATGTATTCATAGTGATTAGTGTTATAGAAAAAGTTTTGCTTTTGCTTTTTCTTTTCTTTTTGTAGAACATGATTGAATTTTGCGAAGGGAAATTAGAAAAAAACATGTTTGGTGCATACAAATCCGGAAGCCGATATGTACAGACAATCTTATCTAGAAAAAGGAAGAAGAAGAAGAAGAAGAAGAAGAAGAAGAAGAAAGTATGAGAAGGTAGAAAGGTTAAAAAGAAAAAAAAGCAAGTAAATTACGTAAAAGAACATGAAGAGGAAAAAATCAAAAGAACAATTAAACAAAACCTCCTTATCTCATTAACACAAAAGAGACGTTGCGAATCTGTTTATACCAAATCGTTATTTTCATGACAAGTGCTCGATTAAGTTTCAATTTATGGTCCCCCTCGAAAAATACTCCCAGCAAACAGTCGTCTAGCTACAACCACTTTCAACAATTTCCCCTACTCTCTATCTGTGCTTAAAACTAAACTAAAAAAATTCAATGAACAAAGTTTAATTCCTAGAGCTACCAGCCTGTGGAACTCTATACCACAAGCTGCTTTCAACCTGACTACCACGTGACCGTTTTCTAGTCCAATGTTAAACGGATCTCTTTAATAAGCAAATTCTATCCAATTTTCACCACTACTGATCATTATGGTGTTACCTCATCATCATTTTACACTCATAAACTCTTAGTCCCGATTGGCCTTGGCTGTTCATAAGAGGTGCAACCCTTAAAAATAATAAATAAAGAAAAAAGAATAAAGTTAAGATAAAGGTAAGTAATAAGATCAATTAACAAAAATAAAGTTTAAATAGAAGAATATGTGGTTGTTTTGTTTTACAGCATATTAACCCTATTCGGAAATTTAAATGAATGGGTTAGAACCCCTTATATATTAAGTTTCATGTATCTAGACCGACAGAGGTGTTTTGTAGGCATATATATATATGTATGTATATATATATATATATATATATATATATATATATATATATATATATATATATATAACTTATATATTATTTTTCTAAATTTAGCCTTGCCTCGACAGTCGAGTTTTAAATTTCGTCCATTTCTTTTTTTACGCACATTTTATCTTTCTTTTAATAATATTATTGGAATCCATTCCCTTTTTCTTGTACCTATTTGTGAATTTTTCCACGGATTTCTGCCTTTTGGATTACTTTGGATAATCTCCCAATTACGCGATTCCCTTGGATGTTACTTGTGCGAATGGGAAGTTAACTAACTTTCTTGGATTCTGCATTTTTGGATTTTACCACTATTGGATATTTTACCCTTCACCAGACTATTCATTCACGTGAAATTACTTTTTTCTTCACCCTATTCCCTCTGCTTCACTTTTTGTTACCAAGTAAGATCTATGACTTACTTGTAATTTCATTAAATACTTTTGCAAGCAAAATCCGATCCTGCATTTTGCTAAATCCTACTCTCTGATGAGAAGGAAAGTATTTCTTCGAAACTTCGTGGATTAAGGACTATCCACTTATTTAGTGTTTCCTTTTTAAAATTAAATATATTTTTAACTCTTTTTCAAAGTGTTTTTTAACATGATTTATTAACTACTTGTTCTTATATATATATATATATATATATATATATATATATATATATATATATATATATATATATATATCCATACACAAATATATATAGAAAAGGGTTTGTGTTTACTACAAAATTTTTACGAAAATATTACGCAAGTATAAATCATTTATAATATCTGCATGAATGTAATTGCACGTTCACATGTTAAAGATGATCATCCCATAGGAAAACCGAAAAAACTAACAGAGCATGAATAAAATGAATGTTTAAAAGAATATGCAAATTAGCTAGATCTTTTGCAAATATATGCAATTCCACAAGAAGAAATGAAGTAATTGAAAAAAAAAAATGAATGAAAAAGGGCAATTCGTTGGAGAAGAAGAAGAAGAAGAAGAAGAAGAAGAAGAAGAAGATGAAGAAGAAGAAAAGTAAGAGGAAGAAGAAGAAAAGCAAGAAAAGCAAGAAAAAGAAGAAGAAGAAGATGAAGAAGAAGAAAAGCAAGAGGAAGAAGAAAAAAAGCAAGAAAAGCAAGAAAAAGAAGAAGAAGAAGAAGAAGAAAAGCAAGAAGAAGAAAAAAGCAAGAAGATGAAGAAGAAGCAAGCAAGCAAATAAAAACAACCAAGCACAAAACTATTCAAGGAAAAGCAATCGGCTAAATCCAAAAAGTCCACGCGACCACCGTAAAAATCGCCTGGTTGTGTGTTTAGGATTTAAAAAAAAAAATCGTTTGAACTGGATTGATTCCATTATTGGAAAGGGACAGGTAATTAAGAACAATCGAATAGAAGTTTGGAATGCATTTAAGTGTGAAATAGAGAAATAAAAAACAAAAACAAAATATTTTTTTTCAAATGTCGTGCATCATTATCACCTGTTTCATCGGCATCATTATTACTTGCCTCATTATTTAAGAAGAGTTGGCAGAGTGATTATGGTTATAGAGGAGGAAGGAGAAAGATAAAAAAAGATGTAGGAGTTAATTAAAAAAAGAAAGTTATTAACACTGCCGGACTGATTGGTAATTTTATCCTCGCAAAGAGAAAATGGCATTAAGAGAAGCAAAAGTAGAGGAATAAAGAGAGCTTATATATGGATGGAAGATTGAGCTGGAAATGCGAAGAGATAAAGGAAGAGAAATAATATATTAATATCAAATAATTACAATGAAAAAGAAGAGTAAAAAAAAGCAGGAGGGGAAGAGAGTGGCAATGAGAATTAATAAGAGTGCGAAGAAGTAGAAGAAGAAGAAGAAGAAGAAGAAGAAGAAAAAGAGAGAGGGTAGAAATAGGCAGGTTAAAGAAAAAGGAGCAGTAAGCGATGGGGACGGAAGAGCAAGTGTAATAGAGCGCAGTCGCGCGTATGGTAACTGTATGCAAATGACCGAGCTGTGTGCGAGATGACGTCATGGCAAGGAAGAAAGAAAAAAGGTTACAATAAGAAGATCATGTGCGGAGACTGGTGTTCATATTCGAGAGAAAGATAAAGAGAGAGAGAGAGGGGGGGATCACGTTAGAGATACGTGGTTTACGTCAAAGTTGAGACAAGAAGTCACGCGTGGCTGGAGAAGGTAAAATAAAAGTATTTTGTTAAAACAACAAATTATATTTCTTTTGTCTTTCTTTCTTATGTTCCTTGCGACGGAGTCTACAACGTGCTGGATACCTACATATTAACGATTACGTTACACAAGGACAAATTAGGAGACGAAGATTGGAAGAATATAATAGTACAAAGGAGGCTGATAAACGATAAAGAAGTAAAAAAAGGATCGATGCGTGAGTAATTATAGGGAAGATTATGAAGAATGAATGATAGAAAGGATAGACAATATCAAACAGAAAAGGAAGGAAAGAACAGGTAAGGCAACAAATGAAAGAGAAAACAAGAGAAATCAAGAAAAAAGTAGTGGTAGTATTAAAAGAAGAAGAAGAAGAAGAAGAAGAAGAAGAAAATAAATGAAATGATGGAGAAGAAAAAATTTCAAAGGGATTGGATAAAAAATGAAAATTATTCAATTATGGAACGAAAAAAAAAGAAAGAAATGAAAAAATGTCAAAGAGAAATTGTGGAAAGAAAAAGAAATGGGAAGATGACGTCATTGACAGCTTCTCGGTGTTAAATCGAATGGCAAAGCGACGAAAGTTGGCGCAAAAAGCGATAAGGAAATGAGTTTCTAAATAGAATTAGTCGTGAAATGAAACTTGTTTAAATGCCGTTCGCTTGTTGAATTGAAGGCATAAAAATGGCAATACTTCTTTGAGATTGGCTGAAAACGTTGTATGAAGCGAATAGTTTTGACATTGTCGGATGCTTTGTTGAATCTACTAGATCAAGAAATAGATAAGTAATTGGATATATTACGTCCGTATGCACACAACAGAATGCGTTTAATCGTAAACAAGTGAATGAATACAAGAGGAAAAAATGATGAACAAGAATCGTATTGAATCTCTCTATTAATCAAATTGCATGAACTCTTCTCGTATATTAATGTATATATGTTTCTCGTCTGTGCGTAATTTACACATTAATATATTTATTGAAATAAGATATACAATAGCTTAAGCAGTGAAATTAATTTGAAAAATCCTCTATTCCAAAAAAACCCTAAATTGCGACATTAAATCCACCATAATGTATTTTCGTTCTTTAATAAACAAATAAGTTTTTTTTTAATATATTGTGATTAGTTAAATAAATAAATTATTTGGATGACCCTATGACTTTGAAATGTATTTCCAAGCAGTTAAATATCAAATACAAATTTTTTTTTTCTTTAAAATTATTTGCAAATCTTGTATTAAAGGATTGGATATTTTGGAAGCTATTTTGCATTCGATAATTTTACAAAAAAAGATTAACACATCATTACCATCATATTAATTAGTTATAGTTTGGTATCGATGTAGATAAATTAATTATCTAATAGCCAAACGATACCGTCGTGATGAAATATGACTTTCAAAATGTTATTTTAAAAGTTTGTAAAAAAATGAAACGGCGTAGTTAAAACGTAAATAAAATAGACGCCACGAATATATTTCCAGTTCAAATACGGTTAATATTTTGAGAACAGGTTTTCAACGGACCAATGATGTACCCAATTGATGAAACATTCGTCATATTTATTCTAGACAAGTATAAAAGACAATAGTTAAGAACAACAATCTAGGACAACAGTTAAAGACATTATTTTGGGAAAATAGATTAGGATAATAGTTGAGGACAATAACTTGGGAGAAGAGTTTAAGAAAATAATTTGGTAAAATTTAGAAAGTTTGAAACAATAGTATGGGGCATTAGTTTAGGACGATAATTTGGGAGAATAGTCTGGAATAATACTTTAACACAATAGTTTGAGACAATATAATATCGTGGGACAATTGTTTGGGACAATAGTTTGGAACAATAAATTCGGGCGATAGTTTAGAAGAATAGTTTTAGATAATAGTTCAAGGCAATAATTGAGGGCAATAGTTTTGGACAATAATTGAAAGCAATAGCTGAAGGCAATAATTTTAGACAATCGTTTAAGGCAATAATTGAAGACAATAGTGTAAGGCAATAATTGAAGACAATAGTTTAAGGCAATAATTGAAGGTAATAGTTTTGGACAATAGCTGAAAGCAATAGTTGAAGGCAATAGATTTAGACAATAGTTTAAGGCAATAATTGAAGGCAATAGTTTTGGACAATAGTTGAAAGCAATAGTTGAAGCCAATAGATTTAGACAATAGTTTAAGGCAATAGTTGAAGGCAATATTTTTGGACAATAGTTGAAAGCAATAGCTGGAGACAATAGATTTAGACAAACGTTTAAGGCAATAATTGAAGGCAATAGTTTTGGACAATAGTTGAAAGCAATAGTTGAAGCCAATAGATTTAGACAATAGTTTAAGGCAATAATTGAAGGTAATAGTGTTGGACAATAGTTGAAAGCAATAGTTGAAAACAATAGTTGAAAGCAATAGTTGAAGGCAATAGATTTAGACAATACTTTAAGGCAATAATTGAAGGCAATAGTTTTGGACAATAGTTGAAAACAATAGTTGAAGGCAATAGATTTAGACAATAGTTTAAGGCAATAATTGAAGGCAATAGTTTTAGAAAGTAATTTAAGGCAATAGTTGAGAACAACAGTTTGGGACCATAGTGTTAGACAATAGTATAGAAAATAGTACATGGCAACAGATTGGAGAATAGATTAGAGCACTAGTAATGAACTACAGTTTAATGAAAATCGCTTCAGACAAGACACGAATCTACTTAATGTAAAAGGCTAAAATTACTACTTAAAGTTCAAAATCTAGTGAACGATTATTGTTAGATTAAATGATTTCAACGTAAAAACAACAATTATTTACTTTTTGTCAGAAATATCGTTTATAAACCGTGAAGAGCAAATAAGAAAATGAGGGAAGCGAAAGTTATGAATGTAAACTCAACGTCCATTTGTCACTTTCCTTAAGAGACTTTATACGCCTCTAATTTAAGATAATAATTAACAGACTAGTCAATATACGCCTAAGAATCCAAACCACAAAAAATTGCAAGATATTTTTGTGATTTTATGCCAGATTGGGTCTAAACTACGTCATACTAAAAGTTGGACAAGATTTCAGTAAGGGAAAGTTTCAATTTTCGAATTTGAACATTTTCAACTTACAGGTCATTTTCTATTACGTTTTAAAAAACTAATTCGATCAGTTATCATGATGAACCAATAAATCTTGCATTTTTACCCGGGTTTTCAGGGTCAGTCTTTCACATGAAATAGTTATCAATTATGTTGAATTCTCCTTTATGCCATACTAGCCTGGGTGCTCGGTGTTGCCCGGGTGTTCAGTGTATGTTGAGCAAAGGAAAAGTCTTTGTAGGTAGGCAGGCTCGAATCCGTGACGCGAAAGCGGAAAAGAAAGTGAAAGAAAACCTTACGTCTTACCCCTGCTCCATGACGCGACCGGAAGTTCGGAACGTTGAAATTAGTAAAGTCATTCTAACCGATACAATAACATGCAAAAATGGCGGCGAAAAAACCCAACCCCCTTGTAGCACACTGCCTAGTTGAGTCCCAAGGAATTAATACTTTCAGCCAATTTTTCGATATTTCTCGTCCGACGGGTCGAGCCTCAAAACAATACCTATCTCGTGAAAATCCGCCGCCTGTGTCGAAATTTTTAGGCTCTTTCATACATACATACATACATACATGCATACATACACACATACATACATACATACATACATACATACATACATACATACATACATACATACATTTAAAGAGACAGGTGAGATTTATATAATAGATCTATGGTTACCCCTATCCCAGTCCGATTCACATAAGTCATAATGATCTTCTAAAGTTGTTTACACCCCCCCTCCTCATCATCTATGATTGGAGCATTTTATTTTGTCACAGTTGCCATCTTGGCAATGTCTACGTGCACTTTGAAACCTCTCACACACTCAAATCTTGTCCAACTTTTAGTGTGCTGTATTAGACCCAACCTGACATGAAACCATAAAATACAAAATGTTATCATTTTTGTGTCAGTTGATGCATTGATTTGTCTATTAGGAAACTGATAAAATTACAACCTCATCAAGTTTATCATACTGTATACATTTATTTCGCATGTTATTTATGTAATATAGTTATGCATATTAATGTATGAATATTAATGTATATATTAATGTAATTTATATATCGTATATATTTATGTAATATATTTATGTGATATATTTGTATATTGATTGCTTAGTAGCAAAAAAACGGTCAGGAGAGTTAATAGTTTGCTATATTATAGCACGAATTGCATCAAATACATTATTTTAAATTTTAACATAGTTTATGTCGATGTCATACTGTTTATACACTTTTTATAGATAAAATGTTTTATTCACTTTTTATATATAAAACGTTTAGGCATGTGGTTGGTTGTTGTTTATCTTCCTCAATATTTATGGTGTCAACTTCCCCTCTAGAAGATGGTTGCTCAAAATTTGAATTCTTCAAACTTTTCATACTATGATTTTATCAACATATAATCACAATGTTGCTTAGCTCCACACTTCTATACTAGCATACCATGCTATTAACATGTAGCAATTTACATGTTTACCCATGGGATCCAGTATTTCCGGTCTCCTAGCTATCGTATACATGGATCGATCTGAACGACAAACATTAACCATCTTTCACTCTTACATATTTCCTACAAGGTACATTGACGATATCTTTATCAAAATATGCACGTGTGATGAAGCCTTTCAAATTTTCGATACTTTTAACAACACAAACTCCAGCCTCCACTATTGGACACCCCAACGCCTCTGGCTCAATATTATTTCTTGATTTCAATCATAACATCACTGAAGATGAGCTCATACGCAATAAATTATATAGAAAACCAGCCTATAGAAAACACACATCAATCTTGCCTTAACCCTTAAGGCTACATAAATACATACACATACAAAGATCACCAGTATATAAAATAAATGTTCCGATACTGCTGTCAAAATAACAGTCACACATAACTTCCACTAAAGCTTTTTAATCATAGCTTACTTTAATAATTCCAAAAAGGATGAAGACATCACATTTTTTCAATGCCTGCTTCTTAAAAATTTATTTGCTTTGTGATAAATTCACATTTGTCATTTGTAGAGCAATAGGGAAAGAGTATTTAGTCATCAAACTCATCCGCACTGGCATCACCATACACCAACACCTATCTAAAAGACACGTAAGCCGCACTTCAGAATCCTCTTCCCTTACCAGTTGCTCTTTTCCCAAAACAGAATTGTGTTTTCGCACTCCTTTTATAGTTTACAATCTACAATACAATATGTGAAATAGCTTCTATATGGAAATTACTATGTGATCTTTGCACGACCTCCTCAAAGAATACGTGAATTCTTGAACTCCTTTACTTCTACAAGTAATAACATGCAATGGAATATATGTGTTTGCAATCTTGTGTTGATCAAGAATATGGGGAATTTAAAGATTTTAGAAGCACTTCCTATTTCTAAACATGTCTTCTATTTATAACGAACTCGAATAAAATTTTCCCTCATTATATAGCAACTTTCCTAACAGTTACTTTTATCAGATTTCCCATAGTCCCTCATGGACTAAATTACGCATTTATATTTAATCATCAATCGATGTTCTTATAAACTAGACACGGGCAAAAATGTCGGTAAAAAGATAGGGGGACATAGTTTTGAAAGCCGGTTTATCGTAATTCGTTTGTAGGTTTCCGGCTACATTTTTATTGTATTTGGAAGATTAAAGACTAAAGTGAATTTCCAAAATGAAAATAATACTTGTACACGTGAAAAAAAAATGTTATAATGAAAAATGTTTTCACGGCTGACAATTTCAGCTAAATCTTGAAGTTAAATAAATTCATTTAAAAAATCTTTTGAAAGATAGATATTAGTTTTCTGAGTCTATTTCAATGATAATTAGTAAAGTACAGTTCTAAGATATTAAATTAAACTAAAAAAAACATCTTGTTTGTACGAAAAATAACTTTATTAGCCTCCAAAAGCGAGAATCACGAATCACAACTAACGGACGTTACATAAACATGTTTTATACGGAAGCTCAAATGTCAGACAGTCGAAAGGCTGTCTGAAAATTAGGTCAGGTAGTTTAAAGGAGGTAGGGAGTGCTGGTTTACTTTTTTCCCAGCGGTGAATCCATACATTCCTATCGTAAACGTTTGTATCATGTTTGCCATTTTTTAAATTAAATTATGTTTCTATTTTCTGCTTTTAAATTAAAAAAAAAACAAACAAATATTTATTTTTCAAGATTTATAAAAAATTATGTTACGCCCAAAGTTTATCATTAATTCAAGCAAGGAATATGTTAGAATCTTACATATAAAAATTATACGAAACGTGATTTAAAAAAAAACGTAGAAATATTTTTTTGCAATTATAATTTTTTGTGTGAAACTATTTAAAAAATAATGCTTAATTCATGGATAATATCGGTAGTTCAAGAAATTAATTTTTCTTTGAGTTATATCATATTCATAATAAGGGTTTTTTTCGTAATGTTCCTGTAAAAATTTAATTTTCTTTTTTATTGTTACGATTTTAAATGCTTTATTTTCATAAAAAAAAATAAATTCATGCATTTTTTTACTACTGAAAACCATAACTTTAGTAAAGATTCTTTGTTTAAACAAAATAATATATTTCCACTAAGACGTAAATAAAAATAATGAATTCATTATATTCCGTGATCATTATTTAATAAATACTTAACATTAATTCAAATTTGTTAATTTCCTGATTTTGGTGAATTTATAAGCAAGGGAAAGGGTTAAAATGTGTATACTTTTTAAGCATCGCCATTCATATTGCATGTACCTATTATAAACTTATAGTTACTTTTCCTTTTGAACCTGTGTTAGTCTATATTACACATTGATCTTTGTCTATCGTATCTAAGTTTGTGATACCTGCTAAACATTACTACTGCTATTACACCGTTGTAAACTGATGAATAAGTAGTTATGTATTTAAATTAATATATTTGACCGAGGTCACTATTATTGCCTACACTTTATGAGATGCATTGCTTAAGAAAACTTTTGCTATTCTATGAGTTTTATACTCATCTAGTGCTGAATATACCCTTTATCATTTATTATGCTTACCCGGTACTAATATGCATATATATATATATATATATATATATATATATATATATATATATATATATATATATAACATATATGGCGATTAAGCTACACTGAATATTCGGCCTTTCATCCACTCTAGGATTCCTCAGGCTTATGCTTAAAGTTTACGCATAAATCTATACTTTCGTATATTAATTTTTTGTGAGTAAATGATGTAGTTATATATATATATATATATATATATATATATATATATATATATATATTATAAAAGTTTATTTTTGATTACGATTTTCTGCATTCATAAAAAATTCCTGATTCTCACCAACTCATCAGATATTGTTTCCATTCGATGTTACAAACAAAAAGTTGATTTGTACATGATAAACCTGGTGTTTGGAGAAAAGCAATTCCATTCCCACGTTGTTATAAGTCGGCCATGAACACATAAAATCATAAAATTGCCCCCCCCCATTAACGAAATGGCAGTAATGAAAAAATCCAAGATGAAATAAAGAAAAGTTTCAAAAAAGACAAAAATGTAAGTCTTTTAATTTCAACACGTTTTGTAATGGTCAAGTGGGAGAACAGCCGACTGTCAATACGACGGTTCTAGGTTCAATCCTTGGCTTGGGAGAGATGCTAGTCTAGCGGCACTGATGAGTTGTGATACAACGAAACAGGACTGTATGTCGATGACTACAAATATATTTTAAAAAGCCCCCCTCTTTGAGCAGAGCACTGTCGTAAATAATCTCATCCGCTACTTAATTGGCTGAAAATGCGAAGCTCGTTGTTTGTTTGTTTACGAACAGACGATTTGAGCACTATGAAGGTGGTGGCGGGTGTCTATTTAAATAGACATTCCGACGAGTTATTTACGGGCATCAATTCCATGGTCGAGTGGGAGAACCGCCGACTGTCAACACGACGGTTCTAGGTTCAATCCTTGGCTTGGGAGAGATGCTAGTCTAGCGCCACTGATGAGTTGTGATACAACGAAACAGGACTGTATCTGGATGTCTACAAATATATTTATATATAAATAAATATATATATATATATATAATTATGCATATATATATATTTAAAAATCAAACACGAAATTTAAAAATGGAATAATTAATAACATTTAAGCAAACTAGTTAAAATAATAACACACACAATCAACGGATATTTTGATTGCGGAACCAATCTGTTTAGGGTAAAGGCTTTATTAAAAAAAGGATGCCTTTTTATACAATATATATATATATATATATATACTAGCGGGCGACCGGCTTTGCCAAATCGTAAAATACGCTTAAATATGATATTCTACTTTGCCCAGATTTCGTATATATTATTATAAAGTCGTGATTTCAGAAGTAAAAGAAAAGGATGTGGGTTCCATCAGCTAGAATCGAAACCGAACGCAAAAGAATGTATCATTCAAAGCTGATGACGTTACCACTGTACCAACGTTACACGCATATGAATTAAAAATTAAAAATTAAAAATAAATAAGATGAATATACAAAATATGTAGCAATTTTTTAACCCCTTTTTGACTCTTTAAAAACTATTTTAACCGGCTAAAGACCCATAAAAATCGGTCCATAAAAATCCAATCATTTGAGGCCCCTAGTGCTGCTCTGAGACTTTTAGTCTCGGAAAAGATAGAGTTTTAAAATATGGAGACAGACAAACAGATTGCCTTTTATATATTTTATATATTAGACTAGCAGTGTTATTGTTGCCCAGCGTTGCCAGGTCGAAAAACACGCATAAATATTATATTTTGCTTAATGCAGAATTCTTATTTATTATAAATAGAAATGCTGCAGGTATTAAACGTGAGGGTAGATTTCTTTAAAAAAAAGGAGTAAAAAAATAAAACAAAAAGAAACTGAGGTATTATGATTTTTCTGAATAGTTAACTTCTTGTAAGCGAAGAAAATACTCGTGCTGAGATCTACAAATAACAAACCCTAAATACATTTAGTTAAGCACCATAACCATTAGATCAGCTTGACATGAGCTTAAAAATTTGTTTTCAAACCAAGTTTTACTTAACATAAGGATGCTATCATGATTCACGGCCGCGTAGTTATTTAAGAGTTAAAAAAAGATAGGAATCCGATCCCCCATACGTACCAGCTTTCAATTTTGGCACTTAAGCACCCCTTTTTTCGGGTGAAAACAAATAAAAAAAGTTTTTCACATGTCTTGATACTCTATACTTTATATATATATATATAAATATATATATATATATATATATATAAAGTATAGCTATATATATATATATATATATATATATATATATATATATATATATATATATATATATAGCTTAATGTAAAAGGAAAAAAATCAATTCCACAAAAGGAGACTTATCTGGATAATGCCAAGCTCAACAATAATTATTGGAGCTTATACAATAGGACAACAAGAGTATGAAATGAAGACACAAAACTATATATAGGTAGATATAGAATGGATCATTTATTGAATAATGGAATACAGGCAAAATTTGGGGGATGGAAGGGATTCTTTATATATCAAAAGTTTCTCCTTATTTATTTAGAATTCAATAAAGTTTCCCCCAACATTCTATAATTCCTATTAATCTTTTTCATCCTAATGAACCTTACGCTAGACGCCGCATCTCCTTCATGCTACCTAGCACCTTCTCTACTCTTCTGGTCAGAAGCAATAGGCTTCGAAATGCCCTGGCATAAAGAGTCTCTTCTATCCCCCAATTTTTGCCTGTATTCCATGATCCATTCTGTATCTACATATATATAGTTTTGTGTCTTTATTTCATACTCTTGTTGTCCTATTATATATATATATATATATATATATATATATATATATATATATATATATATATATAGACAGAGAGAGAGAAAGAGACAGACACACAGACAGACAAACAGACAGAGACAGAGACAGAGAAAGAAAGAAAGAGAAACAGAGGGAAAGAGAAATGGTGGAGGATAGGAAGAGAGAGCAAAACTCTAAATTTAGAAATATCAATATACCTTAAAAACAAAACTACATTGCGTCTACTAATAGGAGAGATTTTTAAAAGTAGTGGTAAGAAATAGAAAGTTATTTGCATAATCGAAATTGTAATCGATATTTGTTGGACAAATTATGACGATGAAAAGATTTGTCTTGTTGAGCAAAGCAGGTGCGTAGTTTTAACTTGCATAAATCACTAATCATGATAATTGAAAAGCTTGCATATATATATATATATATATATATATATATATATATATATATATATATATATATATATTTATATCAGTATGATTACGGCTGCTACGCTTTCGGAATAGGGCCATGTGAGACAAAAACACGATAAAACAATCGAGATAAAAGTTCCACTAACCTAATCTGTTCTGAACACATGGTACTTAGTAAATCAAATTTTAAAATTTTCTACACTTAAGATTTTTTCATAACTCCCAGGGTAACGCCGAGAAACGGGTCCTGCTAGTTATTGAAAAATAATGTCTAGCTATTTATCAGCTAGGCATTCAATGAATAATAAAAGAAGCCATCAAATCTAAGCTATAATTCAAGAAATTGATTTATATTTTTACCTTGAAAAGGTGAGAATTGGAAACTAAAGCCATTTTTAATTTTAATGATGCATTCTCGTTCTAATTGTCAATTTTTTGGTATGTTAGAAAACAAGTATTATGCACAAAATACAAGTAAAAAATTCACTTATTTATGCGCGCCTCGAAATAAGAACGAAAAAAGTATTAAAAAAAGATACGAAGAAAATGTTTTCAAAAATATATTTTTCTCCGCTTTTTTAATTATTATTTTTTCATTTATCTATTTCTATTCATTTTAAATGCTTATTTTAGTAATAGTTTAAACATTTGTTACGCATTAGTATGTTAAAAGTGTTAATACAAAAAAAATGGATGCAATTTAACGTCTTGCTCATTTTTTAATATATATTTGGGCTTGTGAAAAGTAAGTTAAAGTCAAATTCCGACAAGTTTACAGGACAAAACGTTTCAATTTTATTTTTTCGCTGGTTGTTCTGATGCTATGTAATTTACAATAATGGATTCCTCTTTTACTTCAATTCTTATAAAGTGATATGATGATCTTTGGTGAATTACTGTGTTCTGCGGTAAG